>NC_055685.1:16842161-17142161 GCF_017639745.1 Melanotaenia boesemani
TCTTGGCCTGCTACTCAACAACTTAATATTGGTGTGACAGTGCAGTGTGTTCACACCGTAATTAGAGTTCAGCTGTTCAGCTATGACACATACGTAAGAGAGTTGAGTGGGGCAATTAGAATCTTTTGTTATTATAGTTGATTCATCTTCCTTCTGCACAGCTCTTCCTTACTCTTCTCTCAGGGATGCTTACTCAGGGTATCAGGGTAACTTGCTTTGCAGCTAGACTTCCCTATATGCCACCAAGAAAACTTCCATGTCTGAACTTAAATAACAACACAACAGAAGTCCTCCCGACACAATGAGAACACATCCTGTGCTGTATGACTGCACTCAGTGTCTCTTGTTACTTCTGCCAAGGCGGCTGTTATGTTTTCAGCGGTGCATGTTTGTCTGTCTGCTACATAACTCAAAAAGTAATAGATGTATTTTGATGAAATTTTCAGGAAAAATCCAAAATGAAAAAAGGACCAGCTTATTAGATTATGGGGGGGTGATCTGGACCATCACCTGGATCCAGGAATTTTTTTAAACACTGAAGCCACCAACATTCCAATATCGCCCAGAGGTCATTTTGAAACCCTGCCGACAAGCATAAAAAAATCTGTGTTTCTCCTACCTTTGTCTGTTGATTAAAAAGCTAAACAATTTGATGTTGTTTGATCAGATTTACATTAAGGCATGTCATCGCTGCCCTATGTGTTGCTCTGAGTTTTGCCCTGATGTCATACACATACACGCACACACAGGTGAGCAGACTTCTGCCAGTGGTTAGAGAGCGTGCCTCTGAAACCACGACAACCAGCTGAAAATAGGACTCAATTTTTGCAGTTTTTTTTTAAAGTCACCTTGGGAGGTGAAGATGGAAACATTCGCTCCAGAGAGAAGTATTTGTCCTGCTCCAGTTTTACACCGAGAACCTCATGTCCATAGCAGGAATGCTCACAGCTGAATAAGCGCAATCTACCATCATTGTAGGAATTTCTGAGTCAGATAAATGGATCCAATATTCTTTGTAGGTTTTATTAACGTCAACACATTATCTGAGAGCTGAACTTTAAGAATATTTAGAGTGACTCAACTGAATGACAATGGAGAGCCGTTTTATTTATAATTAATTAAATAAATACTGAAATTAATAAATATCCCATAAAATAAATACAAAATAAATTAATAAAATGTCAATTTTTCAATGATTCTTTTAATGACACTTATTGATTTTTTTCTATCTATCTATCTATCTATCTATCTATCTATCTATCTATCTATCTATCTATCTATCTATCTATCTATCTATCTATCTATCTATCTATCTATCTATCTATCTATCTATCTATCTATCTATCTATCTATCTATCTATCTATCTATCTATCTATCTAAATATTCCTGCCATATTTGTCTGGACGCTATCAAGTGCTGACACACACAACTTTCGTTTTAAGTTGTGTGTGTTTCAGTGCACTTCTTGTTTATGTGGATGTTTATTCCTACAAGGTCCTTAATGATGTAAAATACAGCATGGATCCATACCAGCCTTTACAGAATACATCCACATAATCTGATCCAGAAAGATGGGAAACTTAAAATAAAAGAACGCAAATCCTGTGCAGTCAGCATGACCACCTGTAGCCAAAACCTATTTCCTTTGTTAAAACAGTTCTGTGAGGTGCAGTCAAAAGCACTGGTTAAGTGTTTGATCTGAACAACAACGTGTCATTTAATGATATAAATTACAATATAGTAGAGCTGTTTTAACATAAAGGTAAACCTCCTTCCCTCCTTTCCCTCTGAACATGGAATCATCCTATGGGCACAGTGAAGTTAACTCTGCAATTCCTTTTATCAGTTGTTGAGGTTGTTATACAGATATTTATATAAATACTTTAGTTAATTAAATATTTAACTATCCCCGGCTTATGCCTGGAAAAAAAATGATGTTAGTTGTATTTGTAAGTCCATCTCTGTTGTGTGTGCAAGGGTTTACCATAAAAGAATGAACTTCTGTCTATCAATGCCACTAAAACTGTATACTTTGTCTTCTCTATTCCTTTGCTGCACCAAACATTGTTAGTTTGAAGAGTGATGTGAGTTGAAAATATTCTCACTTCTCCTCTCTCCACAACAGCATCCTCCCTAACCCTTTATCCTCATCCTCTGCTCATTCTTTGTCTCCTCCAAAGACACCAGGAGCTTGATATGGAGCTTATGGGGAAAAGGAGGAAGATCAATCCTGGTGTCAGCAGCTCAGCGCACATCTCTCCCAGTAACGGCAGGACAAGTGTCAGCTGGAGGAGAGGCAGCCACCATGCAGAGACAGAAGAAGTAAGCGTTAGTGAATGAAAAGAATGGGGGTGGGAGTTAGGGGATAGTGGCGATGGGAGGGGCTGGGGGGGCATTGAGAAAGAGAGCCTATTGCATGGCAGCCAAGCGAGTGAGCGGTCCTGCCCATGGGAGTGCACCTCCAGTAGACAAAAGATCAATTCTCTCCATTTCACTCTCAGCTCCTGATAACAAGCAAAAGTTCAGCAAGCCCAGGAGCTGTCTTGTCTTTGAAATGTGCATTCTGCTGTGCTACACACATGCAGCTGCACACTTACACTCTCATACAAGTGGCCCAGACAAATAAAACCACAACATATTCCTATGTTTGAATTTAAGGACCCAATGGTTCCACATTAGCTGTTAATAACTGAAATACTGTTTTCCTGGACAGGGGAAACTTAGAGAAAATCCATGATGAAACAGTGATGTGTAATGCTGTGTTGTTTTTTACATTTTTTTTCTTAAGGGGGCGAGGGGGTTGTCGACTAATGTTTATTTTTTAGAATATGCTACTGGATGTCCTTTCAGTAAAAAAATAAAAAATAAATAAATAAATAAAATAAATAAATAATCACATTTATAGTTGGCTTCAGATGAAAACATGGACCAAAAGACAAAAAGCACCAGAGAGGAAGCTGTTGCATTTGGTCAGAATCAAAACGTAATTTGTGACAGCAATCTGAGCCAGGAGTGTGTGGTTTGGATCATGATTGCGGATAACATTGTTATTGGCAAATGCCAAACAGAAACATGCTTGTTGAGGAGCTTCATTTTGTTTTTCCTGCACACACAAGTGTTACTCATAACATTCTAATTTATGGGAGTTTATGGAATATATTGTTTCCTTCCTGTTTGTACTAGTACTCAAGTCATAGCACTTGTTTTTGTTCAGATTTTAAAGAGTTCCCTCAAAACCACATGTTTGTGGGTAAGTCCTAACATGTTCCTCATTAAAAGTAACAACGTTTTCAAGCATTTTTCTTATTAAAATAAATGTGTAATGACATGTCACCCATTAGCCCATTCTTTGTCCAACACGACACACTCCCTCTAACTGTGTTTTGCACTGATCATCTAAACATTTTGAACCTCTTCCCATTTCCATCAAACACACATTTATCTAGGCGGAGTAAAGAAAAAAAATCTTATGCATGTTGCCAAGACTCTACTGCTTGAAAATCAACAACCAAATTTCATTAAAAAATGGCCAAAGTTTATCTCATTTCCCAGTTTGGTGATGAGTCCTTGTAGTCTATTTCGATCATTATTCTTTCTATGATAGTCTATAAATCTTTACTTAATCCCTACAAGGCTGATAGTGTTTGACAGTTTTGTAGCTGGTTCTGTTTAAGACAACCACAAACAGAGAGCAACTCTGTGGAGGTTAGAGCCTTGCCTCTTCTCATCAGAATAAAACCCAAAGAGAGGGTCACTCTCTGTCAGTATTCAAGAGAGGCATCGACCTCTTGTACCACAGTAGACTAGTTACACAAAGACAGCTGGCCTGCTATTCAGCAAAGATGATAGCTTAGATAGAATTAGCACTCATCCCCCACCCCCTTTGCGATTTGCCTTCGTTTGGATCAAAAATGTCATAACATTGTCTGTGTAATGTACCTAATCATTACATTTCTCTGGGACCCCTTGCTATGGCCTCTAGCAGATGGCTTGTATTTCTTCTTGAATGCAGATTTATGCACTGGGAATGTTTACAGGTAATTGTCAATACATGGACACAGATAAAATAGGCATTAATTGAGGCAAAAGCTGTCATCTAGCCAGTGTTGTTTTTGTCATGTTCTGGATGAAAGGAACAACTTGCGGAGAGGGACAGGCGGTGTCACACAATTGACCTTTTACACGATTTTCAATTACTGGAGAGAGGAGAGAAACAGAGAGGTCCCTGTAGTGCCGCTGTCTCCGCTGTCTTCTCTCCAGAACATCTGCCCATCGAATGTGGCAGCGGCTTCTTTTTCTCCCCATGAGGTCGCGTGCCCTGCTCAGGATGGGCAGGTGTGTGCTGGCCCAGGCCTCTCTGTCATTAAGCAGCCCAGCTGTGCTGTCACGTCTGGCATAGAGGCGAGTGTCATCCATGACCCTGTTTCAGCCCCCTCAGAGGGGCATACACAGACCTTGACAGGGCAGCTGAGGGTAAAAACACGCATGGAATATCTATGAAGGACGACCATATCGTCCCCTTCTTGCACCCTGGTGGGTGCCACCTCCGCATGCTTGCCTACCCTCCTGCCAAAGTGCAGGATGGGCCCTCATCAGCCGTGTCAGTCAATAAAAAGAGAGAACATCAAACATCCTCCCCTGCTGTGTCCTATTTCAAAAGAGACTTACACACTTGGAAACAAGTGCTGGCAGATATTCTCACTGTTGCACTGGGGAAACTTAAATATATTTAGTCAAAACATTTGTTTAGTCTGATTTTAGTAATTGACTGTTCAGTTTCTGCGTTTTTAAAACTGTAAAATTAAATCATTAAAGATTGGGTAATTTGTAGGAAAGAAAATCTTAAAGGTAACTTATGTTTTCATAATGAAATGTATATATCTTCTGTTTTATGTTTTGAAGAATTATGTTAACTCTGTTGATGTTTATGTAATGCCTCTACTATCACAATTACCTTAGAAAAACTTCCGATAATTCCGATAAAAATTCACCGATATGAAGGATGCCCTTAAATTAAACTTGTAAGAGTTCCTCAATGCTAGTCTGATTGCAACCATTTAAAAAACAAAACTTTGATGGTAGCAGTATAGAAACACAAGCACTGCTACTTCTTCTGATGAGCTAATACTGCTTGGTGTACTTGTTGTCATGGAAACAAGCTTGTTATTTTGCAATACAGGGCTTCTTCACAGATTTCAGTCAAGCAACAGTGCAGACAGCATCCTCTAACCCTTTATCCCCGGTAAAGACATACTGAAATAAAGTTTGTGACTCACAAATCTTCAGTTTGGAGTGGCCTGAAAGACCTTTTAGCAGATTTTTCTCTTTGAGGTAAAAACATGCTAGAGTGCTGCATGCTCAGGATAAGCAGCGTGGTGGGGGAAATTGATCCCAATTTATTTTTCCTGTATAATAATAATAATAATGATAATAATAATAATAAAAAAATAAAAATAAAAAAAAATCTTAGTTATGATCAGCTTCCATTAGTAGGAGTCAGTGGCCTATTTTATGTTACCTGATTTTGATGGATTTATGATTTTACTAGTCACAGTCTTACTGACAATCTCTGTTTAGCTTCTGCTTGTATCATAGAAAAAAACAATCTCTTTAGTGAGTAGTTTCACTTGGTCCTAGAATCTGATAGTCCAGCTGGTGTGCTGCTCTGCCTTCTTTTCCCTTATTACTCTCCCACTTAAACACAAGTCTCATTGAGTCTTTGTGGTACATTCATCAGTGGAAGGGGCAGATGCTAAGCGGAGACATTCACAGGAAAAGAAGCAAAACTGTGTCTAAGACAGTTTTTGCTAAATCTAATCCTCTACAAACTAGAAACAACATGTCCATTGGTGGTTGAGCACAAAGTTATGAGTCTGGTGTTTTTTATTGACAATCATGTACAGTATGTGATTTAATGCTAAAGTTGAGCTTGTTTACTAACAACTGGAAGTAACTGCATTTTGTCAAAAAATGTTTGATGCAAGTTTAATGATTTATAAAAAATGTTTTGACTGCTTTAAGAATAGCTTTTCTGGCAAATTTACAACAGCATCTCACTACATGTCATATAAATTGTAAGTTGCAATTGACATTATTTGTGTGTAAATTAATAATTAAAATAAAACCAACAGATGGTAATTTTAAAACCATAGTTTGTGACAAACAGAACCCACTGAATCTCACTTCTTAACTCAGTGATTATAGTAATTTGCTTCACTGATGATATTCTCTGTTGCCACAGTATATTTAAATTATGTTAGTATATAATGCCCAGAGCCTGGCCTGAATTGTTTTTTATTTAATTTAATTTTTTTCTAAACGACTGAACACTGACAAATAAATCATTGAAGCATGCATATAAAAATAATATACTGTACTGTGGAATTGGGAATTTACAGATTAGATTACAAATGCATCGAGAAAGGTAAAAAAAAGTAATCGTGTTATAATGACTCATCAGATTTTGATGATACTCCAAAAACTTTTGCTTATTTCTTTATAAAAAATTTCAGAAATGCTGCTTTATCACAACTTATAAAAAAAACAGCACCACAATGGTTGATACTGGAAAAATGATTATTTTAAGGGCATATGCAAAATGCAAACTTGAATTCTTAAACTTTAATAGAGGTTCACAGTAAATTATGTCTCTGCTGCCATTTTCTTTTTTTCTTTTTACTCTTATATTGAATATTTTCCAGCTAACCTGTCAATGGCAGATGAGCCAAATGTTAATGTTGGACCAGGTTTACATTGTAACACTTATATTGCCTTATTTTCAAAATTGCATTTAATAGTGAGAATTATTTCACGATTACATGAATCAGTTGTGCATTTCACACACTTTCAGAGATTCTACATGTGGATAACTTACAGATGTTTTGCAGCTGATTCTGGTGCACTGATTATATCCAGTTGTATATGTCTTAAAGTAATCGCTGACAGTTGTCAAGCTTAACTTGAGTAATGCTTTGCCGCTTGGGGGTAAAAGACTCTTTGTAAGATTTAATGAATTAAGCTTTGGTCAGGCATAAAGAGCTGTAAAAAGTTTATGTCTTTGATGGAAATTTTGCTTGACTTGGCTTTGCTAAAACAAGTGGAAGAAAGTGTGTTTTGCTTTTCTTTTTTGTGCTGACTATGTTGAAAATATGGTTTTCATAAAACGGTATGAAAAACAGTCTGCAGTGTAAAATATTTGCCTGGTGCCCCAGGTAGAAACTACACCCTCTTCACCTTAAAAATAGTTAGTTTTGTTGATGCATAATTTTGTTGAGCAAACCATTAAGAATGTTTACAGGATATCATATTAGTTATAAAACTACTTTTTGCTTATTTCATTCTTATTCCAAATTATTTTAATTTACCATAAGCAAAAAAGCGTATTCTGTAATCGGACAACTCAGTCTATAATACCATTACTGGAGACAAGATGAGTTAATACGTAATGATACAAATATTCTTGTCTGTCATGTATTTAAAAAAATGAACAAAAGAACAAATAAATCTGCAGTCATATCAAACTACACAGAGAATCTTTTTCAGCCCTGCAAGGAATCAAAAATTTGATGTTTGTTTGGTCATTTTTGAGTTATTGAATTTTTTGGTGTCAGTAGCGTTATTCCCAGCCTCACCTACAGTGTGTATACACACACAGGTCTGGTGTTATTGGCAGTGAGCCTTCATCCACCGACACCTCCAGCGTCCCTGGTGGCCTTTGTCACAGAAGAAAGAGAATGATCAATATCCCAGTTAAACTAGACTTTCAAAGCTGATCGTACAGGGCCTCGTTCTGGGGCCTTCTTTAATGAATTTTCTTTCATTCCGCACAAGTTTTTAAACATCAAACAATAAATCGGCCAGGGCACAGTAAAATATTTAGATCTATTGACTGTGTTTGAAAAATGTAGAGGGCAAAAACTCTAGTGGTTTGATGCTGATACATTTTGAACACTTTAATCCACCCGAGTGTTTCCTTTTATCTGCCTGGGTTTCTCCAAAAGAGGGGAAAAGGGCCTCAAGAATGTTCTCAAAGATCCAGCAACTCTTTCTTAAAAGCACCTTACCTTTAACTGCTCTACTCTTAACAAATTCAGAATTCTGGTACCGAAACACACTTTTATCCACAGCTCATAAAATGATTGATTTTGTTAGAAGATCAGACAAATTCTTGAGTGATTGTTGAACTTTAATGGCGGGATTTGTTCAAGAATTATACTTAGAATTTAAATTCAGTTAAGTAAGTTTTATAGTTTATTTAACCTGAACTTTCTTCTGTTGTATATAATTGTGACAAAAATGAAAGAATCTTTTCTCATTGTCACAAACAACCCCGAAAACAAAGAAATAAGGACACATCTGTTCTTTAGAGCCTTATCTGTTTTTGTAGATGTGTATAATAAATATTATTATGTAGCAGAGTATTATGTCTGGTGAAAGGCTAACAAAACAACAATAATAATAAAAAAAAGGAATAAGAGGGAATGCTGTTGTTGTGTAGAGTATTTTAAGTATGTTTTTTTTCTTAGTTTTGATGAATTGTTTTGCAATGGTACCGGAGCCAAAGATCAAACACTGTGTGAAAAGGCATTATGCTGTAGAAACATTTCATAAAACTCTGAGTTTGGGAAAAACTACATTTTAGTCCCTGTGTTGTGTGTTTGTTGTGTACATCACAGGACTTGTTTTTTTCCTTCCTACAAACTATACATCAGTTTCTCTGTAGTTTGAGAGGAATCTCAGTTTTGTTGCTTGTGTTCAAAGTCTTATCAAGGTGAATATCAGTGACTCAGTCTGGCTCCTGGTGAAGCCACTCTTCTGGTAATAAATTCTGTGGGCCTTCGCTTGGTTCGTGATTGCTTGTGTGTGTGTTTGGTTGGCGTGACAGCTCAGCCTTGACATTAAACATCTGTTGGATGATTCATTCAGCTTTGGATGTGAAGTGACACCACGGCACATCTGCCACGGCGTGGGCAATCCCTGCAAAACCTGCCCCTCATAAGGCCCCGGGTTCACCACCCAAATCACTTTTCTGGTGATTGCGTCATTTGCCCTCCTCTCCAAACGGCTAGTTCACAAAAGTGACATCCTGCTTCTTTCCCCAGTTGTGCATGCTGAGGAGCAGCAGATGTGCAGCCTTGAGGAGATTTAGAAATGGCAAACACGATGAAACTCAAGAACCTGGGGGGGAAAAACAAAAAAAAAAAAAAAAGAAGTCATTCCAGAAAATCCCCCATGTGTCCATTTTTACAACAGCAGAATTAACATAAAGCTTTTTCTATTTGCATGTTCAACATCACATTTAAACTGATTAATTAATCATTTTAAATAATCAGCAGCTCCAACAATTGTTTATATACTCAAACAGCGAGAAGTTCCAGAGAGAAAACTTTTTTTTTTTTTTGTTTTGTTTTTTTAACTAAAGAATTTAGGGTTTAGAACTAGTCACAGATATATTCCCACTGTTTATTATTTTGCTTATTTCAGGAAAATCACCAGATTAATCAACAACAAAAATAATTATTTGAAGCTTTAGACTTAATTTCCCCCTCTTTTTTTCCATTTTGGCACAATATTATCAACTTCAGAATGTATACAAGCAGCATTTACTTGAGGATTGTGTTCAGTATTCAGTGGGTAGCCTCTCAGTCTGTTATAAGAAAAGCCATGTTAAAGTCGGGACCGATGATAAATCTATTCTGCTCAATGGAAAGATTGAGAAATCATTTGAGTCTAAGTGACAGATGCTTCTCTTCACTACTGTGCGGGGCATTGTAATCACTTGAATGAATACAGCTTGACTAATTAAGGTTATGCAGTTGGCTGGCTCTCTCCAAACAAAGCTTGTGTAATGCAGATTGTGTTGCAGCACAGCTCTCATGGTTTTGTGCAGATGAGAGCTGATTTCAGTCTGTGTCAGATGAAAAAGTGATAGAATGCTCAACCAGTCTAGTACTTAATTTTCAACATCACACTCATGTTTCCTCTTACCTCTATAATTCTGTTGCTCATAAATGGATTTTATTGTACTTTTTGGATGGTGTCTTCTCTGTCCCACTGGTTACTTTGATGAAAGCATAGAGGAAAAAGGCCATACAAGTACCACAAGAAATAGCTGATGACTTAACAAACACAGCCAGTGCAGATGATGATGAGTGAAATGCATTGGTTAGCTGTTCATGAGCTTGCTGTGCATGTTTGGCACAGATAGAGTCCAAGGACGCACAAGGCCTTTGATCCTGTCTCTGGGGCGTCCCAGATGTTCCAGCACAGGGCAATGTCAAGTCTGGTTTATTTACAGAGGTAATGCCCAGCCATTATATGTACAGCTCATCCATCAAACAAAAAAGAAGATTTCAGGAAGGCTTTTGTCTTTGCACGACTGAGCAATTGAGGTTAGTCAGTAAATGGAGTCTTGATAGACCACAACCACGTGTTTTTCTTGATATTTACTCAAAGCATCCAGGGGACATTTTTTCTCTTTGTGGATGCACATGTCTCAGGATTTTCTCCTTCAGTTGAAGCAAAGTGAATAAAAATGTTCAATTAAAATAAAGTGAGTAATATTTCATAAGTAGAGGTTTCATATAAATGTAAATGTTTTTTTTTTTATCTAAGCTTTGTGAGTAATTTTAACTAGAAGGAGCTTATTTGAGCTGAATGGTCATCTTTGAAAAATCTTAACCAGTAGGTGGCAGTATGATACCTGAATCTACAAATTTTCAACCCAAGACTCCTCAATCATCTGAAGAATGAACAGCGCAATGACAGGCTCAAATATGCAGTGATTTTTGCTCCAATTATTAAATAAAACCAGTATTTTGAACTATTATTATTACACACTATTACAGGTGAAGCATTCAATACAGAGCGTGATCTGGAAAATGTAATTATTACATTGGATATAAGTATGCACTTTCTATTCGGTCCTCAGATCTATTTCATTTTCCTAATTTTAGTTAAAATATCTAATCTTAAATTGTGAGGGAAAAGGCAAAGGCATTACCTAAAATAACTACAACATCTCAGTTTAAATCTTGGCCAGAACTTTTTGAAGGGGCTTCCATGTAACTTTATGACACATTATATTTTTAAATAATTTTTAACACTTTATGTTGGATTTTTTTAAGAGTCACCAATTGTGCAAAAAATAATTTACTTAAACAATATGATAATGTCAGGATGCAGCTGAACAATATTTACTTTTAAATTTTGTTAAATGCTTCCTTCTTATATCAGTGGTATCACTTTTCCATCTGGCAGATTAATTAATGAGATTATTGGGATGCAGTTTTTCTTAATCCATTAGTGTCACAATTTCTATACATTCTCAGACTGAAAAGAAAAGCTGGTTGCAATCCAAAAGATATAATTATTTTACTTGTAAGCTTGTTGCTTCATAGGCCCTAACACACACACACACACACACACACACACACACACACACACACAAAAATCTTTTTGTTTGTTTATTAATAGACCTGCAGGTGTACTTTTTATTTTTTGTTATTGACTCTTGTCAAGTTGCAAAATAATGAAACTTGGCTGAACTGAGAAAAAAAACGTTTTTCTGGATCAGACGGTGTAAGCGGAGTTCGAATATTTTTCAGGCTTATTAAGTTCTTTTTCAAAATTCTGCAAAAAAAAAAAAAAAAAAAATTGAAGATGGTTGCACAACCTGCTACTTTCACTGCCCGTACTCAGAATTAGAGATATATTTTCTGAAGAAGAAAAAAAATCAATTAGTGCTAAATTTATTCATGGATTTCTGCAATCAATGCGAGTCCACTCAAAGAGGCTCAGTGGGACCAGTTCATCCCAGTTAATGTGTTTGAAGGGGAATTACCATTGATGTTGTTTTCTCTTCCTCTCAGGTCAAAGAGCATCGTGGAGCTGTCACAGCCTGGCAGGAGGAACTTTTCTCTAGTCTTCATTGTTACTCGTATATGTGGTGCCTGGATAGCAGAGAAGATGGAGAGGTGGCATGGCCAGCTGAAGTGAGGGTAGAATGGTCGGGTTGGCTGGCCATGCTAAATCTAACTTGCATATTATCAGGGAGTCTCACACTATAGCTAATTGTGAATCCAATCAAGGCTGGGAAAACTGCATATTGATTTACCCCACTGAACACATACAATAAACAAGTGCAGAGGGAGCGCATTATGTGTAAATTCACCCACAAATGACTTGCACATCAACAGAATACTCTTATCCACTACAGTAGCTGTCAGTGCAGTGCTATTATCCCATTTCTTTAGGTGAAATACAGCAATTCCTCGCATTCTTTTAATTGGCCACAACCACTGTGACCTTTCCTGACTTGTTGATTGTTTTCATAATTCTTGCATACTTCATGATGCTGCTCCAAAAGACAGGCAGTGTGATCCTCTGAAACGTTCCTTCAAGGATACTCCTTTCGCTCTTAGTATTGATTTCAAACAGTTCCTCCACACAGGCTATATTTCAGGTCAATTAGACATATTTGGGCATTTGCAAATCATTTTTTTTCTTTTAGATCCTGGGGCTCTAAAACTGCACTTTTGGCCCTAACAGCATTGCTCAGATTCTCTGTGGAGCTTGACATTTTGATCTGCAACAGAGACTAAATGATAACCGTTTCCTTGTAAATACTGTTGCCTGCGGGGGAGGGTTTAAATAGACCGAGAAGGACTTTTCACTCACTCACTTGTTTATATTCACAGCTCATCTAAATATGGACAGCCAAAGCATTTCGAATGTACTGTGCATATCATGCAGCAATGTGAAACTGTGGAGTAAATCCAGCAAGGGGAGAGGCATAATTACAGTAAAGTATTGTTTGTAATTTTCAAAATCCTTCTGCTTTTACATTTCCAAATAATATAATTATGACTGTTTTCCAGAGAGATGGTGAAGATGTTTTGATTGTTACACTGAATTTCTTTATCAGACAACATTATTCCACCATCTTTCCCTGTCACTCGGAGTGTTTTGTTTTTCTTTAAAGAGAATTTCTTTCTGGTCATGTATGAAAGAACAAGCTGCCTTTGTTTGAAGTGTTGGGTCTTGGCATTTGTGATCACTCTCATTAGGGCTCTCCCCTCACTGCAAGCAAAAAACACTCCAATTCACTTAATTTCATTTCAAACATATCATTGACTTCTGTCTGAGCTTGCTTCCACATCTAAGAGAAAGTGTTTATTTGAACCCAACTAACACCCCTTTCTTCAACAATTTTAAATATAAATAGAGGCTGAATCGATTAGTCACTCGCTGATTTTTGTATGTTTTCCACCAACTCTGAAAAACATAAAATGTGTAAATAATTCCTTATACTAGTAATTTTGTCTTGAGAGAAACTCTGTGCTGAAGTCTTACCCCTGTGTATTGTCATGACAACCCTATGGTCTTTCCCACATTGTGGCTAGGAGTGGAAGATTGACACTTTTTAATTGAGCTTTGACTGTTGTCATGAGATGGGGAATTATTTAGGCATCCCTGTAATTAATATATGCTCTTTGGAAAACTAGAAAATGCATGAGTACAGGCTATTATTTAGCACTCAACAGGAGGCTGCACAGATACAGTTGTATAATATTACATTTTTGCAGGGGCACACTCTGCCTTTGCCTGATTGCAGATACTGTTGATTGCTTAGCAGCTGGCTCGAGGGAAAGATTGTTCCATGTCACATCCTTATCAAAGCAGCGTTTTGTTCTTTCTTGCACACTCAGTGATGTATTCCATAGGAAGACCTGTGATCTGTTATATGTGTGCTCATCTTTCTTCTGCACCCCCTTACACACATGCACACACACTACCCTGAGCCCCTCCAAAGTACCGCTGAAGATCAATTGTGTTTGTACTGTACGTGAATGTGTATCAAAGAGTCCCCACAGTCAATACCTCCACTTATAAGGTAATGTACTGACACGAGAGATTCCATGGGGACCGTGCAGAGCACTGCGTGTACAGAGGCTGTGCAGCAGAAGGAGGGGGTTAGGAGTAGGGGGGAACACAGCAGTCATATAGTGTGGGAGGAGGAAACTGGATTGATAATGCTCACCACTTACACAATACTCTTCTTCAAGTGGAAAAAAACATGTACAGCTCCTGGCTCAGAAATTCAGACCCATATGCATACACAAAAATGCCAGTGGTTGGTTTCAGCATGAAGAGCTCCCAGCTGGAGTGTTAGCTATGCTGATTAATCTCCCATCGAACACTTATTCTGTTTCACTGAGCCACAGGGGCATTTGCTGTCAATGAGAACTTTCATAGCAGCAAAAACACTCAACCAGTTGTTTTATTAATCCTTCAGACTTAGGTAGGTACTTGTCCTTGCAGAAGGGGAATTATTCCCATGCATTTCAATATTATATTGACCTTATAACTAGCCAACTTTAAGTCATAAATCTATAGTTGCTCTTGTCTAAGAAGTGTGCAGCCCGGTGCTCACCAACTCCTCCTTCCTGCACTCACTCTTTTACGGCTGAGGAGGGAGGCAGGTCAAATACAAGGCTGGGTTTTGCTGAATTTAACCCAGCCAAAAGAAGAGAAGTGGGAGGATGCAAGTGATGGCCTCTGTTTGTGTGAATGTGTCTGTGTGAATGTATGGGAATTTGATTGCAATAGTGTGTGTGCATTGTCCTTTTGATGTGCGTAAGTGCTTTTTTTTGTGTTTATATATGAATGTGTAGACGCATAGACAGTGACAGAAGTCGACCCCTGTGTCAGCAGCGTATTATGTCCGGTTCATTTGCTAGGCTCGACTCCATTGGCTGTCAGTTTTACTACCTGACTATGTCAGCTGGCTAGTGTTAAGTCTGATGGAGTGTTTTTTGCCTCTGAAGCCATTCTGCGTAGAACGGCAGGGAGAGCTATATAACAGGTTCTGTGACAGGTTCTCAAAACAGGCGGGCCATGAATATGCAAGCTCCTCCACAAACAGCCTGGAAAAAAAAACCTGCTTGATGTGGCTGAATCACAAAATAAGCAATTTTGCCATATTCAAGCAGCAGCACTGACACTTTCTGCATATTTCTCAGAGTCTCACTGTCTCTTCAGTTTAATTTCTGCAGCACAAGTCAGAGAAGAGAGTTTCTTGCCTGTTTCATCAGTAAATATCAAATAATGTTTCACTTTACTGTCACAGCGTAATGAAAAGAGGAGAGACATGTGCTAAGGGATGAAAAGAAACCATAATTAGATATTTTTGAAACGTTATGATATTTGTGCATTTTTTAATTATGTGATTTTGCACAACTAACATGTCTTGATTGATTGAGATAAGGACCTCCTCTTAGCACCAAATGTGCTTCCACCCTCCCCTCTTTAATGCAAATTATGTGAACATGTGCCTTTGATATTGAAATGATCTCGCTGCATTCCTACAAATATTTCAGCATACAAAATGGAACTGCGTTTGCACTTTCTTTATTTCTTTCTTCTTCTTCTTCTTTTTCTTCTTCTTTTTTTTTTTTTTTTTTTTTTTTTTACTGTATATACATTATATTTATCTTACCTCAGCCATGAGCTTCATTGGTAACTTAAATGTTTTGTTTATTAAAACAAACAAACAAACAAATACATTTTTAAAATCAAACAAGCTTTGAATATAAGCTATACTGCTTCAGCTGCTTCGGCAAAGATATTTCCAATTGCATATTCATGTCTATTTATTTGAACTATCAACTAATCAGTTTAAAAATTTGTGTGATTTAAAGAATCAAAATACATGTAAAAACTGCTATTAACATTATACATAACTCTCATGTTTAAATTAAAGAAAAGAAGCAGTCACAATGTCTTTTTTTCACAGAAACTCAGCCAACAAAACTAAAAATACACACATTTAATTGGATTTTTGGCAAATTTTGACATTTCACATTCACAATCTTCTGAATCTACGACTTATGCTGTGGTTTAGAAGAGCATAAATTCGGTGTTTTTCCTGTGGTAGATATATCCTTAAACATGACAAATACAGTTATTACATCCAGCAATAACCTTTGAGCGACTCCCTGGAGTTATGGCCTTGTATATTTCTTCATGCTTAGTGTCTATTCAGGACGCTGTGTTGTGTGACCCTGGGGCTTACTGTATAAGGTGATAACAGGACAGCATAGCTGTGGGTCTTTGTGAAACAAAGAGCCTGCATTGAAAATGTACACAGGCACCGGTGAGAGTCCCACTACAGCAGACACAGACTGTCTCTAACTTACTAATTATGTGCTATTGTCTAATTTGCTTGCTCTCCTGCTACAGCTATCTGCTTTTTCTTTTTTTTCCTGTTTCCTCCTTATGTCTTGGTATCAGTCAGTTAACAGTGTGACAATAATACCTTATATTTTATTACTGTGAAAATGATTTAAGACACGGATCAGATTGGCCCACAGTTTAAAGTTCTTCCGGACTGGCCATGAACACGTACGAGGGGAAAGGGTGGTGAAACTATTAACTTTACTCCTTTCCTGTTTAGAGGAGGGGGAGCTGCGCATTCCAGGACACACACACACACATACACACACACACACACACGCAAACACACTGTAGGCAATTATGAAATATTCTTGTACATTAAGACACATAGTTTGATGCACAACATCTAAACAAACTTTATACTTAGAGCACAATTAGCAACACATACACATTATCGTCCACTCACACATCTAAATGCATGCACATGCCTCTCCTTTGACACGCTTGTTCACTCAGTGACTCTATCTCCTTCTCTGAACTCCTATTACTGGAAGGCCACTCTGATAGGGGAGAGACACACCATCCTAGATGATTCCAGAGGGAGTCCTTCAGAAGCAGCACTTCCAGTGGCTTCAGTGCATTAAAGCTTTTACCTTTTGCTTCTAAAGGCATTGGGACAAAAACAGGCCTTGATCTCTCTCTCCACCCGGGAGAGGGAATGCATTGTCTTGTGAGGACACTGATTACTTAGGAATCGGTCATCAATTATTCAAACGATAGCATGGTGCATTGCCTCCACCTTTTGTGACAGGACGGCCTTTCAAGTCTGGGAAGTGGACAGACACACCCTGCCCAGTGCACAAGAATCAATACATGCCAAGAGGGTTGGCTTCCTTGTTTTTGTTTTGGTCTGACTTGCTCTTCATACCAGTGTGAATTTGAGACTCTGGCATTGCCCTTTTAGGAAACCTTGAGGTGCCAGCTGCCGAGCAGGCCACAGGAGTAAGATAGGCCACCATGAAAGCCTGTGGGGTTTGGAAACAGGCCCCTGGCATGTCCCAGTCTGCTGCCTTTAGGTCAAACGCTGCTCACTCCTTTCGCTCTCTATAGTGTCTGTTGTCTTAACTCAGCTGATTAGCTGTAAGTGAGCCTGATCAATGTACCCTGTTCATCCACAACACCTGGTTCTTGGGAGAATGGAGGTTGAGGCTGCTCCAAGAATGGATTCAAGACAAGAAAAAGGGGACTTTCTCCAAAGATGGGACCACCCAGGATTTGCATACTTGAGGTTTTAACTTTGTTTTTCTTTCTTGCCTCCACTCAGCGGCATTGCCACGTTTTCCCTGGACCAGACATCTGGCACACCTCGCAGTCTTGCTCTTTAGTCACTGTCACTGAAACACAAAGAACCCAATACATGCACTGTGTACTGTTCCAGACTGTCTGACTGCCATTCTCTGGAAGCCTTCACCACCTTTCAATATTTACTAATAGATTATCATCTTACTCTACTATAATGCTTATCTTACTTTTAACTCATTGAGACCATTTTAGACCAAGGTCAAGCATCCCAGACCAAAAAGCCATTAAAAAAAATTATGAGAAAATCACACCTGATAAATTTAGTGGATGTTTTTCTTTCTATTTTGCTTTTGTCATTGGCTTCTAACTTCTTAGGTTTTTTTTTATGTCACTCTGCAGCCCATCGCTGTTTGATTGTGGACTGTTTGGCCTCTTTGAATATGCATGTGTGGCAGCTTGTGACATGAAACAAAATATAGAGAAAAAATCTTAAAAACAAGAAAAAGTTTCGGAAGGGCCAGAAAGGGGGGGGGGGCAACAATGGCTGGACTCCAAGACTGGCTAATAGTATCTGACACACTGCAATTTTGAGGCTTATATCAACATTGTTTTTACAGCTGTAATTAAGCCACCTAATCAGAAGCACATTGGTTGGGACAGTCTGGGGCTGTGAGGGTGCAGACACAGTGAGCTGTGTTCAGCCTGCGGCAAGGCAGCAGCACCACATTGGACTCGGGCTAAGTGGAGGCCAGCCAAGGAAACTGTGGGTGGGAGAGCATCCTGAGTGTGACACACATACTCTCACAGACACACATATATGCACAGACATATACAGGGTGTGTGCATTGTGAATGAAGGTAGATATCGGATGGGTGATATTTCTGCATGAATGCATACATATTCCTATGAGTGCAAATAGTTTTTACTTTTCATTTTCATTTTTTTTTTTTTCCGAAGCAACATCTGTCTTAATTGTGATGTAGTCTAGTGGATTTCCTTGTTTGCTCAGTGGATAGTTTATGGTGTGTGCTTTTATGCAAAAAAGAAAAGCCTGCAAATGTGTGTATGGAAGAGAGTGGGAATGTGCATGTGTGCGGTCACCTCAGCACCACTGAGGTTCACCCCACCCTTGTCAGGGCTCGGTGCCGAGTCACCCAAGTTTCAAATGGCTAAGAGCACACACGCACACACACAGAGCAGGATGCAGTACTCAGCTGGGGCCAAAGTCAACAGATGAGCTGGTCTGAACTGGCTTGCTGTGTGTTCTGATTGTAAATTGCGCTGGTGATGATTAGAGAACTCCAGCACAGGATGTCGACTCTTAAAACTGTCCAGAGAAAATAATTTTCTACTATGTTCAGGAAACTTTTTTTCCCCTTCTCTCCCTTACACCCCCCCACCACCCACCCCCTCTTTAATTTAAACATCATGGGCCTGTATGTAAGTAGGTGGAAGAAGTTACTGTGTAAATTGGTTTAAGGCCTCCAGAAAAAAGAAAAGGTTGACAATGGACGCGGTTTAGAGTTTCATCTCATCGACGCAAATGCACAACAAGACCCATAATTGAATCTCAGTTTTTTTATACATACATGCCAAGGCATGCACTTTAAAGAATTCTTTAATGTCACCGTTAAAATTTCAGTGAACATCTGCATGTATTCCTCTTGATCAGTCTGTGTTTAGACCAGCACATTGTGTGATGTTAGATATGTGTACATTAACACTGTTTCTTAGTTGTTTATTCCAGTGTGGATGTTAGGATGTGGGAAGGAAGATCAATCAAAGTTTGTGTAATAGAGCAAGAGCTTGATGGGGATGAATGACTATTGTTCTGCTCTTTACCTCCCACTCACCGTTCATGTCACAATCTTGAGACACATAGTAGTGGGCAAATCATGCTTATTGTTGTTGTCTCTAGCATCAACAAAGACACCAACTCTGACATTATGCTACATTTGTAGACAAAACTGTGAATCTTAAATATGGAAAGATGGATTTGTTTGAGGTTGCATTAAAGCTGTTTTTGTCGCTTCCTTAATTTGATACATAAAATGTTTCGTCATCAACATACATAATTAAAATGATAAGCCTCTTAAATTAGTCTACAGTACTGGACATTTTAGCACTGGACTTTGCTGAACATCCTGTTTCTTGTAGCCAGGTGGCAGATTTTGTCTCACATTCCTGCACCCCTGCCACGAGACTCTTATTCTGCTATACTCTGCTTAGTGACCATGAATGTATTAGCAGCAACTGAGCCCTCTCACCACGTCTTTTAGCCTAATTTAGATTTACGTTCTTTTTAAAGACTTGGCCATTCCCTCCCACTATGGATGACATGTATGCTTCTCTGAGTCACATAGTAACTACACTGATTCATTTTTCAAACATGTCTGCCTGGAAGATATGGACAAAGGACAGCATAGTAAAGAAAATAGACGGGGAGCTAGAGAGACAAGTTTAGGCAACACATCTATAACAGTGTGTTGCTGTTTGCTTGAGGTTTGGCAGTGGTTACACTCTTGTGTCCCTTGATACTTTCCCTCTTTCTCTTCAACCTCCACCGAAATGATTTCTTTAACAAGGGAGGCAGAGGAGGGAATCAAACCAAAAGTGGAACCAAAATCTTTCAACTGGGGACAGGTTTTGTTACCAAACTGACCACAAGGGCTGGCAAAGACAGTGGGTTATCTTTAAAAGGGCACGTTTATTTATTTATTTGTTTGTTTATTTATTATATTGCTTTCTGTCTCTATGAGAGTTTGGGTGTAATTTTAGGAAGGAAATAAGTCTAATTGGGGCCAAATAGGAGGAGGATTATGTGTATTTCAGGTAGTAACAACAAAGGAACCACACAAAGACTTGTCTTGGACATGAAAAACGTGTGAAGGGACATTATGACCATTACTTCTTAGCTCTTCCTTTTTCTGCCATGCAATGTAGATGTAAGATCTGTTTGTTGATAATGCTTATCAACAAACACTAGACTGTTGTCACTGTACCCCGCAGGCCTTCAAACAGTGTCACAGTCTTTCCCAAATATGTTATATGTACCCCCTCCATTTGTGTGTTATGACTGTTTACGTAAATCAGCAGTTTCTCCTCTGTTCGTCGGCTTGTGGTTAACCGACACAAATAAATAAATTTGTGAGGGCGCACAAATTCGTTCACAGACAGTCTGTGCACACCTCCCAAGCACATAACAGGATGAGAGATGGATAGAAAATGTAAGCTGTGGGCAGAGAAAATAAATGAAAAACAAATCACAGCTTGACTATGGACTACAACTTACAAATGGTGGAGACAACTAACCAAACAACAGCAGCAAGATCCTCTTCCTCCCTTGACTGTGTTAAGAATTAACAGGAACAGTCCAGATTTGTCCTTCTTGGAAAACACTGAGATATGTGACTTATTTTTCTGAGTCTCACATTAGCAGTAATGATATGCAGTCACAGATTTACCTTCTCCACCCGAGAAACAGACACTTAAGCGGGACCAACGTCTTATTGTTGAACCTCAGTATGACAGGGCTGGCTCCAACAACGGCCCTGTGGTGTGCAGTCTGTATTCAAACTGCAGTCATGGTTCTTCAGGGGCTAAACGTCTGTTAGTATGTGTGCATTTCTATGAGCATGTGAATTCAGTTTTTATGAGAGGGATTTGGATGTGAAAAGTCCCAGATTTATACGCTTTGCTTTTGGAATATCCCAGAGATGTCTCGGAGCCAGTGGAGTTTTTTTTTTTTTCCTTCTGTCCTTTCCTGTTTCTCTCATTCAGCAGTTTGTCCTGCTGAAGACATTGCATAGTGACAACAGGCATTAAAAGACTGCCCCCTCCTTTTCTTTTTCCCATTCACACCCATCTGTCTCCTGCTTTTCTACACTGCCATTTCTTCTATGCAAAAAGGGGAATAGAAAACCTGGACTGAAGATACATAGACATGGTGTCTCTGAAATGTAAAATAAAATAAATAATTGAGTTGGACTAATTTAACATTTACCACAATATATATATATATACATATATATATATATATGTATATATATATATAGGTTGCGTTATGACATGACTTTCCTGAACTTGTTTTTAGCCACAGAATATTTCAACAAATAATGAGACTTTTCCTTTCTGGTGCACTGATATTTCTGATATTACGAGGGCTTTATTTCAAAGGCTTTTTCCTCGGAGCTAAATACTTATCTTATTTTAATGGTACTCCCGAGAACAGACCACTTATCCTGATATGAATTGAAAATTCACTAAAGGAAGCAGCCATGGCATAAAATTTCAAGCATAATTCACACAAAAGTATATAGTACTTTAAAGGCCATACAGATACATTTACAGTGAGTCTCAGTTTTGTTGTTTTGTTCATATCTGTGGTATGTACGTATGTATATGATTTACTTTTTCTCCATCTTTGAGTTTGAGAAATGCTGGAAGAAAAATGTTGTCAATGCTGAAACTTACACTGCACCAGGAGCATATTTTATCATGTGGCTTCGGTGTGTGGCTCATGTGCTTGCAGAGGGCAGTTCTGACATTTAGCCAGACTGAGGCCAAATTTCTGACTGGTTGCTTTTTCCACTGCACCATAAAAGAATAATTTAGCTTAGAGGAAATGATTAAGTGTTGTTAATATTGTGCCAGTGCTCTGTTTGTGGGTATGGATTTTAAAGTGAACTGGAAGACCAAAATGGTCTGTTTGGGTGGCTGAGTAAATGTTAAAACCACACAACTGTCCTTGGGACTAACGCGTTCGTCTGTATGTGTGTTTTTTGTGTGTGTCTGTGCAGCAGATCTGGCAGGAACATAGAAAACCACTGGGACCTGCTCCAATAGGACCTTGTGTAGACTCATTTGTTGACTTAGTGATGGTTAGAGGGGCATACAGTATGTTGCTAGCTTAATAGTAATATCCTAACTGCCGATTGGGAAACACGCACACACACACACACATAGGTGCACACACTTAAGCACATTAACTCAAAACAACAAATAAACATCATGTCCAATTTTAAGATGGTAGAGTTTACACACTGCTCCTCATAGTAATCCACAGTAGTTTCATACTATTTAAATAAATTAACTGCACCAGCAGCAAGAGAGCTAAAGGCTGTGTTTCAGCTCAGGTGTGCTGAGAAACTCTCAATGAAACCTCATGCCCTTACTCCATTTTCACTCATGGAGTCTGGGCCTTGAGAAAAGACTTTATTTTCCCTTACCTAAAATGGCCTGGGATAAAAAGAAGATCTAATTCTAGCATAGCTGGCTGTGTTATTTTTAATTTAATGGACAAAGCCTCAGCTATATGAGCCATCAGAGAGGTTTTACTGGTTCAAGCATACTCTTATGTTGTCCTCACAGTGTATGAATAGTTAAAAGTCAACAGCATAATCACAAAGCTAATCCAAACAACACTTAGACCTCAGCAACCATGTTTGAGTGCATTGTTTTGCTCTTTCAGTATTTTCAGTGGATGTCTATAGTGAATGGGATGCCTAGAGGTGCAGCATTGAAGATGTAACGATTCCGAAGATCTAACAATAAGATAATACCAACTAAATGCGGTGGTAATAGTGCATAGAAAAGACGTTCTTGTTCTCATTTTACACATTTTCTTTTGGGTATTGCAAATTATTCAAATGTATGCATAGCTGATATTTAATAATTTTCACCTATTTTACTTGTCTTTAGTTATCATACAGTAATATGGACCACTTCAGGGACTTTTGTTTGATTGGAAGGCCAGACATACAGTAAATTCAGCACACTGTGTGAGACAGAGGGTGAAGCATCTGGTGAGTGGTCAATATCCTCGATCAATGCTTCAAAATTTGGAATGCCATAGGGCCTGACAGCTATGAATTGTATTACTTTTGGCAGAGTGAGGAATAGATTAACTGGAATTGTTATGTTGTGGGAATTTAATCCCAATATTTATTTTCTGCATGGACCCAATTTGGAGTTTGGGTTATGAGATTTTTGTTTTTAGTGAGATCACCCCAGGCGCATAAAACTTAAGCTTCTAAATTCTATAACAACTCCACATATAATTTAGAAATAGACAATGCTTGCTGCATGAGGGTTGTTTTTATACTTTTATCACTGCACTGTAGCTTCTGGCAGGACTAAAGTCCATGTTTTGATCTGAGTTTGTGATTAAATAATTACGAGCTACTTCATATTTCCTCCATCTTCAGGAAGAACTTCATCTCCTTAAGAAGAGAAATAAGACTGAAGCATTCAAATATGCTCTAAATTTAAAAAGAAGACAATTAGACTGCCTTGTGGCTGTCAGTCAACCCACTGTTGCAAGGTGTTCTATGAGGTGAAATCAAGCAGGTGAACTATGGGAGAGGTGGTGTGGTGAGATGGAGAGGCCAGGCAGTCAGGGGGCTACACTAGAGTAGCCGAGTGCTGGAGAGGGAAACAACATTGTACTGTTCGTTTGGAGACATTCTGTCAAAGTCAGCACCAGCTGACACCTTGGATCACAGTTTGATAGACGGAAGAGTAGCTCTCGCTGACTAGGTCCTATTAAGGTGGATGTTTTCAAAGTTTGGGCCTGGCACTAGGGAAAAAATAGGAAGGACACAGAGGGGAAGTGGAGCCTGAGTGGAGCTGACATGCTTCAAGACCCTCTTCCCCAAATGCACGGTTGGGGGTCAAATCGCTTTCCTTCTTTTGCCCAGTCTGGCTGGGTATCCAACTCACTGAATGTCTGGTAAAGAGAGAGATGGAAATAGCCACACAATCCTCCACAAACACACTCAAACACAGGCACATTAAAAATACTGATAGTGTGAGACGTAACACACCAAACTACAATGCAGACATGGATACATGTAAGCACATGATCACAAGCCTGTGCGATGCACAGATGTACACAGATGTGTATATTTGCATACGTATTTGGAATTCAGTGAGAATACTGTCCAGTAGGATTAGTGTAAGCAGGTTTCCATGCAAGACCGTCTGAACCCTACTGCATCCCCCTCTTCTGGATCAATGCTCTCCTGCTGTCACAGCGCAGTGAACAGGCAGAGGCAGTCAAGAGACGCCTGCTAGACCCACAGAGGCACAAAAGCATTAAGAGGTGCTGGTGGTGGTAGTGGGGGCAGTGGATTATGGGGCAACGCTCGAATGTGTGTGTATATGCGCTGCTAGTCGTCAGGGAAGGGCGAAAGCAGACACTGCACCTTGACCACCTATTATGAAGCTCTTTGCCGCGATGTCAAGTGAAAGCAAGTTAATTGGGTGAAGCTGTAGAGCATGTTAGGGCAGTGGTTGAGGGCTCGCCAGCTTGACAGTTGAGTGTCAGCGGGACCCAGTCAAGTGTGGCTGAGAGACAGAGCCCTGTCACCGGGCCTAAAGCAGGGCCGCTGGGGCTGTTAGGAAAGAGACCAGCTCCTCCGTGCACACAAGTACACAAGCACACACAAGACACATTGATTTGTACACCCAATTACATTCACTCATCCTCTCAGGTGCACGCCCACAATCTGTCACAAGTTATTTTTGTGAAAGTGTAAGAACAACTTGAAGTGAAATTTTCTGAAGTTATTGCAAATTGAGTGTGAAATAAAGCGTACAGTAATGAACGGGACAAAAATCTGCAGCTGCTTTTATTTTTAAGTGTGTTGTCCAATAATTACTAATCGAAACAGTTGGTACAGTGTATCAGAGAATTGTTTTTTCAGGCAAAAGGTTTTAAATATAATTATTTAAAAATATATATAACATTTAAAATTCTGCTAATCTGCACTCAGTAGTATCACATAATTTTTTCCAAGTGAAACAGAGCTGTGGCAGAAATTACTGCTGTCTTAAGTTAACTTTTAACACTTTTGTCTGTAATGAGCATCGTC
Source organism: Melanotaenia boesemani (assembly GCF_017639745.1). NCBI lineage: Eukaryota > Metazoa > Chordata > Actinopteri > Atheriniformes > Melanotaeniidae > Melanotaenia > Melanotaenia boesemani. Next base: position 16,867,515 of record NC_055685.1, read on the forward strand.
ACCAGTTTGAGTGGTTTGATAACCACCCCCCATACACCTTGCAACGCATACACTAATTTAATGGCAATGACTTGGAGGAGAGGCTCACAATCTATTGACAAACCTAAGCAGTACTCAACAAAAAACGCCTCAAATACTCAGCTTTAAGCTATTCCCTTGGGAGCATTATAGAGCAGCTTTGCAGATAGTGTCGAGGGTTGCGGGATGCCCATTTATCTTCCTAAAGCTCACATTCAATCTCCATCACATTGTCAGATGGAAATGAGACCCTCTCTTTTGTACCATTCACACCCTAGAAGTGCTACTCAGTGCCCCGCTTTCAGTATGACAAAAAAGATCCTAATTAGAGAGGACTGAAGGATGTAAGAGAGGAGGATGGTCATGGCCTCAGATCATTTTGTTATACACCATGTTATGTCTATGGCTGTAATATTTGTGCTGAGTGGTGTGGGAATCAAGTACGGCAGCAGATGATCCCCTGCTATGGGTGTCTCAACATACTCAACGATCCATAATGTAGGCCTTATGAAACTGATGGGCCAGAACATAGTCTCCATTCTGAAAGGCACAAAGCATTTGACAAGGCTGTTAGGACTTTGTCCGGCCAAAGTCACCGATTAGGCTAATGCTGTGGATTTGTGTTTGTATCAAGCATGGAGCAGCATTCAAGTTGATCTGAGTGTTAAGGTGTTATACATTCTCAGTTTAGTAAAAAAAAAAAAAAAGATTAATTTGCTATCAAGCTGACAGTTAATTTTTATGTAAAGATGGTTTCTAACTGATCAAAGACTGAAGCTAGACACAAGGCCTATGACACTAACTGAACCATGTCTCAGGCAGCTTTGAAATAATTACATTAATTTAATTATCTTATGCTAACAGCATAATATTTATGAACTAACACATTTCACTGAATTGCATTGTTCAGTTTTAAAAGTACAACTCATCCTAACAATATTTTTTTGAAACAAAATATTTGAATAAGCTTCATTTAAGAGGTCCTGTAATTGGTCTTAAGTACTCACTGAGTGCTTCATATAATTTATAAACATAAAGGAGACAGTTATCCTCACATCCTTAACCTCATGAGTATCACCTAAAACCTTAGCATCAAGTTAATGTAATCACATTCATTTTTAAATCTAATTCCTAAGACGTTTCTACCATTGTCCAAATGTTCACCCCCTGTGTGATTTTACATCATGACTCCCTACTCCTTTACTAACAGCTTTGTAAACTACTTAAAGGACCATTACGTCTCTGTACTTCCTCTGTCATAATGGGTTAAGCAGTCAACTCAAACAGTTAAGAGGCTGTGAGCATTTTTGAAAAACACCTCTTTGCTAAAATATGTTTTTATTGCTTCTGTAGATTTTAATCAATTCTTATATTCCAGACCTGAATAGTAGTAACCACTAATTATCAAAAGAATTCATGCATTCACAGTAGAAAGAATATTTATTACTGAATATTTTAATAATTATTAAATAGTGAAATAATTAAAACTCCACTCTTATGAAAATGATTGGTTCAGTCCTTTATGCTGCTTGGCAATGATAACAACATATATTTATTGCATTTCAAAATGTTTTGTAAACTCAGTCCAACCTGCACAGCTGAATTAAGTTTCCTGTATTTGAGCGAGCTAAAAAAAAAAAAGAAAAAAAGAAAAAAGTGATGACATAACAGTCATTACTACTATAAAAACATCAAACTAAGCCTAAACATCAAAGAAAGTAACCAAAGTAGAACATATGTTACAGTATGAAAGACTAATTGGGGCATTTATGCTTTTTAAAATCATGTACCATGTAAAATTGTAAAGGCATTTTAATGCTACTCTGTATAATGAGGTTTTACTGCAGCTCTCCTACTGCCATCATCTTGTACTCATGGTGCAAGTACATGACATTGTATGAGTGGAATTTGGTGTTGATTATGCAACAAATTAAACATTTCAATAAATGTAATTATACAGAGGCTGAAAAGAGGTCACAAGAGATCCCTTTACAGATGTTTTTCCAATCTCATTTTAATTAGAAAAAATCTCAAGTTGGGGTCTAATTTTTAAAAGTTCTTAACAAAGAAAAAAGGAGTAAGAAAATCAATAAGCCATTTTAGTCTCTATCTATCAAAGCGGATTCATTCTTGTCTGTTTTAAAGTGGGGATGTGGCACTTTAATAGGATAGCGCAAGGCTGTTTGAAATGTATGCCAATGATTCCTGTCATTTCATGGCAGCCCGGCCATGGTTCACTGAGCGCCCACTTCTCCCCTGTCAGCTCAACTGAAGACAAGCATTTAGTTGCAAACTTTGAGCAGGTTGCGCAAACCAGAAATGATGTGACTGCTACTTCCAATCCCCATCCTTCTCTTTCATGCTGCAATGCCACTGGCGGTCAAAGAAAGGAGACAGGAGTGTTCTTTCCCTCATTTAACTGAAGAACATGCTGATTTAGTAAAAACCTTAAAGGCGAATAGACAAGAGGGGTGGCGAGATGACAAGGAAAAAGAGGATGGGGGGGAAAAGGCGGAACATGTTTAGTGTAGGGAAAGTCAAAGGTTATCAGTTGACCTTTTGTGCTGCATGTTTGGAGTCTGCTGCTTTAAGTTTGTTGTCACTTTTGTTAATTAATTCATACTTGCATTTGTTTATTCTCTCCACCCAGACTAAATTCAGAGAACACAGGTTTGTAACTATTATCATTTACCAGATATTGATATAATGTCTGAGTCTCACGTTTTTCTATCAGTTTCTATGAATTAACACAGGGCCAGTGAGTCAGTATCAAGTAGCCCTGCTGGCTAGCTGACAGTTTGGTTGCATCAAGGCCACGGCCTTATATTTTCTGCCTTGTAGCACACCAAAGTAAAATCGCTTGTCAGGCTGAGGTGTCTGTGAGCTGACAAGATGCCCCAGTGACATTTCAGCTCGAAAGAGCAAGTGTCTTGCAACCGAGTGGTCAAATATCAGAGAATAGGTCAAGCAGGGCGGAGCTGAGTGCTATCCGGAAGGCCAGTCTCTACCAAACGCCAAACGCCCCCTTGACTTTGACAAGTGGGACTACTGGGGGGTCAGTGAGGGCAGCGAAGGGGCGGCTGTGCGACGGAACAAAGTGATGTTCTGTTGGGCATGGCCAGACAGTGTGCACCTTATTGGCTTCAAAAGGGAAAAGACATTGACATTGATTAATCTTCTTAACCCTCTTGAACATGAAGAGAGGGGTGGGGAGCTTACAGTGGAGGGGATTTGGCAGCCCCGTAAGATGGGCCACTCCAGTGGTTTGTACGGAGCATGGCCCCCTGAAATGTACGCTGACATTCATTAGAATATCTTTGACACCTATCATGGGGGAGCCTGCAAGGCTAGAGGAGGAGTGTTCTGTCTCCAGTGATCTCAGTCATCCCCCAAAAATGTTTTAGATTGGGGCTTGTCACTCATTGTAAAAAAAAATGTGAGTTTATCAAGAGAGAGTATAGAGCCACATGTTGGCTTTGCTCACTGTTTTCATGCTATTTTCTATATAACTTGTATAACTTTAATAAGAAACGCACAATGAGCATGGTATCTAGAGTTATAATTAGATCATTTTTGTTTGTAATACTTGGCACTGTCCATAGTTTGGCTTTTGTGCCAGTGTGCACTGATGTGTAGAAATTTTGAAGATGTATGAAAATTGTGCGTGCCTGTACATATACAGTAAGGTGCCACTTCTAATGGCCAGTCGCTTTTATAAATTCAGAAAAGCCTCTACTTTTAATTTTGTGAGTTTTGTTTTTCCATTTTGTTGAATTTCAATAGATACAAAGAGAGAGGGAGAGAGATAGAAAAGAGAGAAAGCAAGTGTCAAAGTCTTGACAGCCATCAAGGCAATACGGTGGTGCTGACATTAATATTTAACACCGAGGGGCAACCTACAGCATGTCATGTCACGGCCGTGATTAGGGTAAACGGTGACCCCCTCTCATATAACATGGTTTCATGTTGGAGGGTGGAGGGGGTATGTGTCAGTGCTTCATAGACTCCATATCAGAGGAAGGGTGATGCTCCCCTTAACCCTTATTTCCATAAAGCCATTCCTTTGGAACAATGTTCCCCACAGGCCTCAACGCCCTACCTGCTTATTCTCCATCACCTGATGGTGCAGAATCCTTGCAGAACGAGCTTTCTTTGAAACAACAAGTTCAGGCATGTTGGAAATGTGTGAGTGCTTGTGTCTGTGCATGTCACTCTACTTGGCATTAGACCGCTTAAGAGCCTCATAGTGTATGTTTAGGAGTGGAGCTGTTTATCATTCAGCCAACATCATTTGGTTGTTTCACATCGATTGGTTTAAAAATGTTTTTCCAATGTTATGTCATTGTTTGCAGACCGTCAAGGGTGAGCCCCCTGTGAATAATTCCAACCTTAATTGGAAAGAAATCTATACATGGAACTTAACTTGCACGTAGGATCACAGTACCTTGAAGAAACAATTACAAAGCAAAGAGAGGTAATCAATTGTTAAGTCTCACCATGAAATGTCACCAGATGAAACTGATCTTGCCCCGTAGCATTTATTAATGGTCTTTTTTCAAGGAGCCAAGGAGCAATTAAATATTAAGTTCAAAAAGTAGTTAACAGTTAGACGCCTGCATGTATGCAAATACACCCTCGCATACACAACTTTAGTGAGTGTATCATTAATTCATTTAGCGGCTGGTGTCTTACATTTTTTATCCTTTAACCCTCTTCTTGTAATCTATGTAAAACAGTATAATAATGTCAGAACAAGCTGACTCAAATGTAGGCAATTATCCATTATTCAAACACAGCTATAACTTGATAGATGAGGAGGGTAAATGAGAGAAAGAGTAATGAGTTTCCTTTTTTTTGTGAACCCTTCCAATCCAACAGGCTTCATAATGATAAAATTTATTCAAGGTTTATTGGGGTCAGGTCTCCTAACTGTAAGTCAACACGTTTATCATACTAATATGTTAACCTCCACTATTGATTTGTTGCCATGATTGTCCCAGAGGAAAATAGATGATGCTTAAAAACTATATAAAAAATGTTTTATGAAGTAATGATCAACAGATATTTAAAAAAGTGGAAGGAAGTTTTCAAATAGAAAATGACAAAAAAGTATAAAAACAGTAGCTCAAGTCACTGAATAAGAAAGAAAAAAGGGTTTTGCCACAAAAGTAGGACAGAAGCTCTTGACACAATATGATTTACCTTTAGCACTTAGGAGTTTACTCCTTTTCCAGTAGGCTGAGCTGATAGCTCTTCCGGTAGATGACATATTACACCAGTCCTGTGGTTGTGCCCAGGCTCCATCTCTCCAGATCTTTGTCCAGTCACAAATCATTCAGTGGGCTCCCTTAAGTGCATCTGTGTTTGTTAAGTGCCTCACCCATAGACTGTGGTGTTAATCCAGTTTGCCCTTAACATATCTTTGAGCAGTTGCCATGTGGTCGGGTGGTTAAAGAGGATGGTGACACACCTGGGATAAAGTGCAATAATTCTCCCAAGGTGCAGGAAAGAGATGAACTTGAAGCAAACAACACAAAAAGGGATAAAGATTGCCTGTGAGTGCTGTTACCTGTCCCTGTAGTCGTTTACACTCTCACACACTTAGGAAGACACACTCGTACACATCGTCACAAATAGTGAGAGACAAAAGTCTCTGATTAAATTTTAATGTGGATCCTTTTTAGGCCAGCCCTATTGTCTTTCCCATTAAAGTCTCAGGGATACTGGTATTTCTCCAGTGAATGGTGACAATAGAAGGCCCCCATATACTTTCCTCCCCATCTCGCTTGCAAGGAGACGGAAGTGGGATGTTATTATTATTTCATGCCTCAGAAGAGTTCAATGCTCACTTTAGGGCTTGGTCACAGCAATGGAGCACCCTGCTCAGGGAATGCTCTGAGAGGTGCTCTGAGTGCACATACATTGTTCACTTCAGGTTGTGTGCCATTTTCTTACATGCCCTGTGAGTGTGAGAGAAGCGTTGTTATTTCAGCCTTGTTTGGCATGGTAAGACAAGAAAAGCATTTAGTGCTCCAGAGGTCAAAGGTGATGGGCACAGTAATGGACAAACACATTCTAAAGTCCTGTTGGCAAGTCCTACCTCCAAAGTAAATACAAAAAATTACCTTTAGGTTGCACCAGCAGTTGGTGTAAATAATTTTACTGATTCATTCACAAGCTTTAAACAGTTTTCTAATTTATTTATTTATTTTTTTAAGATGCAAGGAACTCAGAGAAATAGGTGTTGCAGTCCCCCTTAGGATTCCTCATTACCCCCCCTACAGATAGCTAGCTAGCAAGATAGATAGATAGATAGATAGATAGATAGATAGATAGATAGATAGATAGATAGATAGATAGATAGATAGATAGATAGATAGATAGATAGAAGCACAAGTGTAATTAGGAGAATATGTGTTCTCTTAGGATAAAGTGTGTTTTTAAAGGCAAAATGTGATCACATTTCAGCATTCTCATCCTCCTTTTTCTTTGAATGCCCACAACCTTGGCACATTATTGCATATCTCAGGGGATTATCAGCTGCTTCTGAAGGATGCTGTAGACCGATGGACTTGCTGCAGCCCACTGAGACAGTTGATTTACAAGGCATTTTTGCCCTTTTCACCCAAAGAATAGTACAGTAAAAGTGACAGTAAGTTGCAGCTTGCTAGCAATTGAGATGCAAAAATTGACTGGTTACTTGGTACAAGATGTAATTGAATAATTACAAAACCATTTAACTGGTAATGTCTTTCACTGTAATTAAGAGTAACTAATAGAATATATAAAATATACAGATAAAACATACTATTGGAAACAAGCACTATAAATAATACTTTCTGGTAGCAAGTACCTAAACTATGCTTACAAAGAAAAAGACTGAGATTGACCTTTATTTGCCTTCCTTTTAAACAATACCAATGATCTAGAACTGCACTGATATTGAAGTATAATTAATTTTTGTTACATTTACATGCTTTGAACTGGCCAGCTTGTTGTAATGCTCAGGTCCCTGGGTCAACTTTGTTCTGATGAGAAGTCATGTAAGGTTGGCAGCATTACTTCTACATGCAACCATGCCTCTTGCTCTTTCACCATGAACATTATGGGTGCTATAGCTGCATGGCTGCAAATTTGGGTATTGATCCGTTGCTAAATAAGTCCAGGGAAAATATTGTTGATACCGATATCGATACTATTTGCTTGAAATTTCATTTAATTGTTATTAGAATCAAACACAGTTTTCAAATAAAACATTTTATATTACCAACTGAATGGCAGAACTGAAAATTTTTAATTTAAGCTTTTTTTTATTTGTAAACAATATAAAATAACACCAGAATCAGAATAATAATAAAACAAATCTGTTATACCCTTTTATCACAAACAGTTGTTTAAAAAATATGAAGTCAATGCTTTGACTCATTGGCCCCAAAGCACTCTATAAGAAAAATATCAATCTCATCATGCTGGTATCGATCAATACTCGCCTTGTTATCGATAATATCGATATTTTGATCGATCCGCCCAGCCCCAGTAGGTGCAAGGCAGAGCAACTTTAAGACACAATATATCAGCAAGGACTGACAGCAGGGCATTGCACAATAACACACTTTTATTTTAGCGCTCATATTGGGAAAAATAACAAACTAAAAAAATTGTTTTAAAAAGGGTCTTGTGATAAACATTTAAAAGTACATTTGCTTTAAAATACAAATGCTCAGGATGGCACTTGAACTTTGGGCTTCAGCTTGACAATGTGCATGAAGATCCATACCTCTAACCTCCAAATAAAGACTTTTCATCTGTAAAACTCATTGTGACTATTTCACTTCATGATACGACTCTTCCTCTGTTTTTTTTTTATTATCCAGTAGCATAAAGAAATAAATTTAAAAAAAAAAAAACAACATAGAAAGTCAATGACTATAAAGGAACGACATCTGACAGTTTGAAGGGATGCAGTTTGCAATATTTATGAAATCACGAACCTCTTCACCTGAGTGAACACTCCATGAACTTTCAGATGATATGGTGTTGTAGAGGCTGTTTGAGACACATATTCCAATACGTGTTTGAGAAAGTGAGGTGCTAGAATGCACTATACGTTAGAATGCTATACACGATTCTAACGTTAGATGGAAATAATTCTTACGCAGTGTCCCTTTAAGAGTTTGTATGTAGTTAACTGTTTCAGAAATATTAATACTTAAAATATTTATATATTATTCAAATTTATCTGTAACCTAACTTTTGTTTGTAGTTGTAGCTTTTTTTTTTTCTTACTATAGTATTACCTAATGGCTGTATAATGAAAGTACCATAAATGCCTATGACCAAGCTGATAGTAGAAAAGCTGCAGAAATGCATGCATGTTCCGTTTGCTCTGTTACAACCTTTCAGCAGCCATTGTGGAGGGAGTGGGGATTGTTAGCTGCCCATGCATTCTGAAGACATCTGGCTGTATAATTAATGAAAAATAGACTAGTTGTGACCTTTGAGTACAGTGATCGACAAAGATAGACAGTTACAATCTTTTAACCTTCAGAAATGTCAGGAAATACCTAAAGTCTGTGGCTAGCACCACTGACACCTGTCCTTTTCCCTCTCCCAGCCTGTATGCCACAGCATGAGTCGCCTTCTGTTTACTATCACCATATTGATTTGTTTGTGAAGAGGCTGTGTTCCCTATTAAATATTCACAGCTTGTTTTTCCCTTTCACCATCACTTTATTGTAAAAAGCAGTTTGTCTCCTTGACTCTTCATAAGTCATGTTGTGGTTACAAGTTGTAGAAACATGAAGGCAAATCCTTTCCAACATTAATTTTTAAATCTCTATTCTTTTGAATCACTAAATCCCTTCAGTTCCTTTGACAGTTCACTCATTTCTTCTACAGCAGAGCTTCAAATAATAATGTGAAGAGCCCCTCACACTTACAGCTCTGATAATTATCAATGTCTGCGCTATTAATCTGTACTCTGAGGTATTCATAGGAGGGACCATCCCATTCTGCCTGGTAATGGATTAATATGATCATTTCTATGATTTTTCTGTAGAGAAAACATCAAAGACTCAAGATAACACTGTGAGAGTCAACTTTGTCCATGTTTCTGTCGACCAGCTCAGTTTCCTCATATTGATTTGAGAAGGCTGCAAAACTTTTCTCTTTTTATGCTCTTTGTTTGTTGGTTTTCAGCAGAACATTGTTAAAACAGTGGAAAGTAGCTGAGGCGGATTAAAGCACTCCTCTTTAAAACTTTTTTTTTCCTCATTCTTAATTCCGATATTCCCGGTAGGGCTGAGACTGACGTCTTTGCTGCTATCTGAGTGATTAGGTGTGGCTGCGGAGGCCAGCTTCCTACCCCCGTCTTCACCAGGTCCTAATTTCATGTGAGTAGCTGAAAGGATGTGTTTGCGTTTATTTGCGCCTTTTATGTCGGAAAACTTCAAAGGCACCCCTCTCCTCTTCACCTATCATCAGTGACAGACAGTGCACCCTGGGAGAGGGAGTGAATCACTATCTTTCTTTATTTATTTGCTCTCCATCTGAAGATGAAATGCATCACACACACGGTGCCCGAACTATAAAAAAAATAAAGAAGCATGGAAGTAATATTAAGAGGGCTGCAGGTGAGGGGAGTCCGTTAATATGTTAATGTAATCCTCCTGTTAGGTGTCTCCAATCCCCTGAAGATGGGCAGTAATCAGTTTGTTCCTGTCTACTGGCTTTCTGGGAGGGAAAGGCGGCACTAATCAGAAGTGGCGTAACACTCGCAGATGCCAGGCAAAGGGGAGGGGAGTGAGATGACATCTCATGGATTTATTACCTCTAAATCTCCAACCGAGCTGGGTGAATCCTGCATAAAACCAGCAAAATAAATAAAGCAAACCAGTGTGTTAACTGAACTTAAAAATGTGAGGCTTGAAGGTCTGAATAAACTGCTGAGGTACTTTTTGCCTCTTTATTGGAGGTTTTTGTGTTGCTTTTTACATGAATGCATTAGCATCATATTCTTATTGTTAGTGTTTCTTTAGTATTCATATTTTCTCTACTTTGTATCTGAAAATAAAACACTAGGCTCCATTGGCAGTGATTTATTAAAGTATACAGTGAGAATATTTCCACATTCTGCATTTATGTTCTTGAATAAACTGATGATTATTTTTACTATTATTGTTATTGAATTATTTACATATTACCTTTTCAATCAAGTGAATTTTTAAAAATATCTTAATATGAGATGTTTGAGTATTAAACTTTCCTTTAGTCAAGAATAAAAATAATTTTACTTCCTCTTGCTTGGTTAGGGCTATTCAATGCAAATATTCTGCCAAAGTTGACAGAGACTTGGGTGGACAGCTCAGTCTCACGAAATGATTGGAAGATTTCCTTGTGTCCAAAATGTAGAAGTGTCTGCGTGAAGTCGGAAATTGTGAGATGGTAACGTTTTTCATTACCTGTTGTTTTGTATAGGGATGTATTCAGGCGGTGTAATGTAACCCATAACTATATTTATAAGTATCTTAACCTGTACATGTTTTGGTTCTTTTGGTTGTTTTGTTTTTTGGTGCCAAAACTTCACTGACTGCAGTAAACAGCCAAGCTGAAAAGTAAGAGGTGGATTTAATAAAGTCAGATTGGATGGGAGTCAGACTTAGTTTTCTTGTGGTCATTTAACTTAATGACAAACCTAAACTTATGTTACTGCTTGCAAAGAATAATGTGTACAAGCATGCATCGAAAATCACACACATTTGACATAATGCAAAACATTGGAGTTTTGCTATTTTGAATTGCCAATGTAGACAACAACTATGTTGTAGCCCAGAAAGTATGGTGATTTTATATTTAAAAAAAATTATTTATTGTAAAAATTCAACTTTTTTAAAAATTTTTTTATATTTTTTTGCCGTGGCTCAATGAAGCTATGACACATTATGGTATGAGACTACAAAAACTTGCATTGGGGGGGCTCTTATTTACGGTTTCACTGTCAAGAGTGTGTGGACTTTAAACTTTCATCTATGCACATGGCAAACACATGGTTCTATTCATACCATACAGAGTAATGTTTGTCTTTTACTCAGTGATCTACTTCATGTGAGTTCAAGACAAGAGCGGTTTTATACCCCCATGAAAAGCCATATTTTTGTCCATGTATAGATGCGAAAACAGGAAAAAAAAATAAGGAAATTACATTGTCCCTGAATCATATGTGAACCACTATTTAAAAAAGATAAACAATCTACAAAACATACCATGTACAAAATTATAGACCTGGACCCACTCAGTAGTGACAACTGTTATTGTTTTTGTTTGTTTTATTGAATGGACAGCTAATGCAATGGCAGTATATTCACACTGACACAAAGTTTGGCCTGCAAAATCTGAGACAGATTTGAGGATCCCTCCAGAGTTGTATGAAATTGACATCATCTAAGGTGAAAGCCATAAATACGCCTTTCACTGACAATGATCAAATGACTTGTCTTGACTAGACCAAAAGACATCATTTTCTAGCAACAAAAGAAAACAAAAAAAGAGTTAAACCTATGAAACAAAAAACACACACGCAAAAAAAAGAAAAATGTAAAAGTTATCAAATCTAATCATTTTTTCCCCCCAAACTGTGGGTAGACTGACAGCCTGTCCAGAATGTAACCCACCTCTCAACCAATGGCAGCTATAAGGGACTCCAGGATGGATGGATGGATTTATTTAGTAAATGACTCACGAATTTCCAGGTTACCTACTTTCTCTTAGGTATATAATAAAATCTAAAGTACTGCCAAATAAATGCTGTTTAACATGCAGCAATGTAAAATTTTAAGCATGCTGTTATTTTATAATTTTTATTTTTTAAAGATAAAAAACTATTGTGTTAAATTAGATTGGGATTCTGACATGTTTATAGCTACTGATGATTGAGCTGTTTATAAAAAAAAATCTATTTTGTTTTGATGCTTATGTTTAGCTTGCATTACTAAGAATCATAGAGTCCTATACTCTGTATCTTGGTTGTTAGGCCATGTCCTTAATAAGTTTTGCAATTGAGCTTTGCATTTAGGCTCTGACCTTTTGATGTAACAAAAATGGCCTTTTCACCCAAAGACATTCACCTTTGACCTGTGTCTTTCCCAGCGCTCTGGGCAGGTTATGAAGTTAGTATTGATTATATCTTGTCTTAAAGATGTTAGGATATTGAGCTGTTTTCACCTTTTAGTTGATTCAATGGAAGATTATATATTCAGGCATGTCTGTGGAATATATTTTTAACCAGGCAGAAAAAAAAACACACACACACAAAAAAAAAACAGGGATATCCCATGTGATTTGTCTATCTGACCCATTTCCCTTATTTATCTATTGTATAATCTATAAATGCATTAGTAAAATGACTAAATGTTTTATATCTTCCATAGTAATTCCATTGTGGTTCATTATTAAATATATAACTTTTTCTTCAGGTGTTTGCGTTTCTCTGTCAGTGTGTCAATCTCACTTTTGTCTATCTGTGGTCAGTCATTGAACAGTGGAGTTACCCCAGCAGTATGCATTTGTAGTTGAAGCTGTGTGTGTATATGTGTGTGCACATCTAAGTGTACCCACGCACTGCCAGACAGGACAGTGCGGTAAAGGTCAGTGTGATGAGTTCAGGAATGACAGGAAACAATGAACCTTCCCAGGTCCAGTAAATTAACCCATGTCAGAGGCTGCTCATTCCTGCTGATCAATACTGAACACTTTGCTTTCAGAAAATGAGGGTCATCCTCCTTGGGCCCCAGCCTCCCAGGGGATGGGCAGGAACGCTGATAAAACAATCACCATAAAGAGGTTCCAGACTCCCAGCTGAAGAGCAAGTACTGAAGTGGCAGTGTATGTATGTATCTGTGTGTGTGTTGTGTGCACAAGAGCCACTTGCTCTCCAGCAGCTCCCCTACCACTGTTTGCTCCACTCTGACAGGGGCACGGTCGATAAAGTGGATTTGAGATATAAATGTTTCCTAAAGTCCTCTCCATCACTTTAAGACACCTGCAGGCTGGTGCACAGTTACTCCAAAAGAGGCTCTATTCTACTCTCTCTGTCAGTCCCCTTCATAGGACACTGTTTAGGAAGTTAGTCCCAAAATGATGTGTGTTACATGTACAGCATGTCAGCATCTTTGACCGCTTTGGAACATTATTGTTATCTCTTACCAAATTTCAAGAAGTAATTGAAGAGCAAAAAGAATCCTTTGAGAGACATGTGCTTGGAAGCTATGGGAATCAGATAAAATGTTTTCCCAGTCGGTAGCAGCAGTTCTATCCAGCAGTTCCTTCATTTTCTCTTTTAGCCACATAGTGTCATCACTCCAGGGATGAAAATACAAATCAGATGATTTGGTGCATCAGCTGGGCTGTTTGGTTTGTGGTCCTGAAGAAAAGGTCCTAACTGTAGTCTACACAGGTGAATCTTAATTTCTGTTATTCCTTTCTTTTTATCTAGTGCCTACAGCAGGTCCAGTTTCTTTCTTTTTGTTTTCTTTTTTACAGTAAATAAAATAGGTATAGTGTTTTTTTTTTTTTTTATTGTTCCCTGTGCAGCAATTTACAGTTGATTGGATGCTGAGCTACACTAAGCTGTTGCTGACATGTTTGTAAGTTTTTCTGTCACATTTGATGACTTGTCACTGTATTCAATGAATTCCAAAATAAATTTCTTGGAGAAATTACTCATGATGCACATTTATTTAGGGCTTCACAAATTGCAGTTTCCCTCTGGGTTAATGAAGTATTTTTCATTTCATTCATTTAATTTAATTTCATAGTCCTTTATAGATTTTCACTATCATGTCATAGTCGGAAGGTATGTGGCTTTGCCCTTGTATGCTTGGGTTCTCGCTGGGTATGCCAGCTTCCTCCCATAGCAACATTTTCCCTAGGGAAATGTGTGAATAAGAGTGGTTGTTTGTCTCTGTGATGGACTAGTGACTTGTCCAGGAGATCTCCTGTTTCTTGCCTCATGGTAGCTGGGATAAGCTCCTGCTCCAACATCCCCCTATTACAATTCTGAAGTGGATTTTTTTAGAACCACTCAATGTTCTTTACACTGCAAGACCAAACCATTCACTGACACTCATACATCACAAGTATCATTAGTATCTAGTTTCACTATCTAACCTATTCATATCAGCATTTAGGGGCTTAAAAGCTTGCCTGAAGACACTTTGGCATGTGCACTGGTGGAGCTGCATGGGTACCTGAACCACTTTCAATAAGATGATGAGCCACAATAACTCCTGAGTCACATCCACCAAATGTGAAGATTCTCACCAAGGTCATTATCATCCACCCATCAGTTGCCACAGGCCTTGGTGAAACTTTAATTTGTGTGACAATATCAAGTTAAATTTTTGTTACCTTTAATGACGCTTCCAAATGTGTCAGCATAAAAGCTAGATTCAAGTTTACATGTGAAGGATTCCCAAAAGTTTTGTGAAATTATACTACTTTTCTAGGCCTTTAAGCTTTAAATTTAGGCCAAAACACAAATGAGCTAACCAACTGTCATCCATCAGTGGCAGCTGAAGTTCGTATTCATGCAAATTTTTGTAGTTCTTTAACTACTGGAGGAAATCCCAGAATCATACTTGTTTCTCCCTCACAGGAACTGCATTTGTAGGGCCTCCCGCCTAAAAGTTAAAACTTTTCCAGCATGAACAGAGTCCTCTGTGATGTTAGGGTGTGGTGAGTGGTTAAAAAGATGCAGGTGGTGAATAGTTCAATCCATATAAACAGCACCAGAAATTTGAAACAACAGTTATTAATATTAGCCTCTAGAAAATGAAACTATACACAGATGACAATGAAGCAAACATTACAGAAGATTACAGAATAAAAATTGTACAGATTCCTGTTTTATTTTATAAGACTGCCTCGGTGTAACTGTAGCATAGATGGTCTTTCAGTTTTGTTTTTTTTTTATTTAATTTTTTAAATTCATCTATCTTGCTGCTCTATATACATCTCTGCTATTACTTCTTGGATACAAAAATGCATGTCATACCTATTTTATTTCCTCCAATGTGGTTGCCTGGTAGCCACAAAATTTTCTGCTCGCTCCCACTCTCATAGCACACACATACTTGCCGATAGACACACACATGCACTCAGTCTCTGATGCCTCCTGACCTCAGCTTGCGGTTGCTGCTGGCTGCTCAGAGCATATTAAAGGCTTAGATAAAGGGAGCTGGAAACTGGTTGGGGCTGGCCCATCGGCCCGGAGAAAGTGCTTGGAGCAGCAGATGCAGTGCCGGCTCAGGGAGCCCTTTTTCCATTAGGAGTCATTTCCAGGTCCACCCTCAGCCAGTGACAAAGTGGTCTCTGCGTCTTCATTTTCTGCTGATCCCGTGTGAGCTGGAAGGAGGGAGGGACTGTCATCAGTTACTTGTACTGCTGCCCCCTAATTGCAGCCAACTGTCGATGTGTGCAATGGACCTTTTTCAGGCCTACATTATTTATTGGGAGAAAAATATTGTATTGATTTTGGATGGCATAGTGAGGTATAAGTGATGTTGCTAAAGAGCTGACAAGACACTCTATAAACTTTTATAACTGTGTCATAACTGTACTTTACTTACACAAAATTAATATATTTGTATGAAAAACTGCATAGTAAAGAATCACAAATATTTTTTGTACCTCAACAAGCTTTTGCCGATACTATTACAATAGCATTACTATAGTTTGCAGTGGTCTGTTCTTGCCATCCTGTTGAGCAAAAAAATAAATAAATAAACAAAACAAAAGAGCAAAAGGATCACAAACATTTGTAAATCAATTTAGCCATTCTTATAATTCTTATACATAAAATAAAAGATTAAAACAAACTCACTAAGTTGTTTAAATAGTCACTTAAAGAAGGTTTCCACAAAGTGGACTCAGTCTTTTGGTCGCTGTTTACTCCAGCCATTCTAAAGCTCAGTGATTTAATTGTTTATTGCTTCAAGCTGCACATTTCATTCATTGTGTTAAAAGTCATACCAATGAAAATTAGATTAATCCTGAAAACAATGCTGTGCAGTTTCTACTATTTGGAAGGAATAAAGTTGCACCTGTGTGAAAATGCTTCGGTCTGTTTTGGTTTCAGCAAAAAAGGGAAAAGTAAAGCGAAGCATAAACAGTAAGGTGTATACTTACTTTGTGAGTTATGCACTACTCCTGTTTTGCTTCACAGTTTGGCTGTACCACACATTACTTTCTATATGTTCTCTGCTATTCTCAGCACCTTATCACAAACCTGGCTGCAATTTTTATATGTTCTCAACCCCTCAGTTTACACCTTATGCTGCTCACGAAAGTGGGTTTTTCTTGTTTTTACTTGCTGCAGCATCAGATTCTCTCCAGTTATGTCACATCCTAGAAATGTGGTCATGATCCTTTTCTTATGCAGTGACCTCATTACCTGTAAAGACTCTTAGATGATGTGTGCGCACATTAGAGCTGTTTAGTGGTAAAAGGGCATTGAGGTAAAAGGCTTTATTTGGACACCAGCTGTGGGCACTCCAGGAGTCCCAAAAACAGCGCAAAGAGCGAGAACGCTGCTCTGCATATTGAAAGTCAGTCCAAGATTCATAATTAAATACACATACATGTTGGGAGTGACACTTATAATCCAGCTCTAATCTTTTCAGACGTTTTAACAAGGCTTACAATTCACATAAAATGGAAGTAACCTTACTATAAAAAATGGCACTTTATACTTAGCGCTGCTATATTAAAGACTACAGAAAAAAAAATGTTACTGAAAACATAACCGTTTGCCAAACTACCACTTTCTTTTGTCTTGCAATAGTGTTTAAACAAAACAGGACCGGCTTTCTGAGGTGAGGGAAGGCAGGGACTTTGTAAACTGCTTACTCCCTCCCTTTCTCTCTTTCAATAAAGACCCTGTGCCTAGAATACCTGCAATGTTTGATTCCATGTAATTGAAACAAGGCGAGAGTGGTTCCTTGCCAGCACATGGCCTCACCATTTAAGGCAATGTTTGCACTGCTAAAGCGGTTAATGAATCCAAGTCTTGAGAGCTGGCACAGCGACTCCCCTCACCGGTGCCTGAAAGCGCCCCAGGATGCTGTCCCCTTCCCTTCCACACAGCTGTGAAAAGTTTAAAAAGCCCGACCCCATAACATGAAACGGTGAGGGCGAATACAAGTACAATTAAAAAGGGGAAAAAATATTGCTTTGGCATCCTGAGGTCATTATCCGCAGTTTATTGCCATTTGTACAGTGCTTTTATTTTACTTTATAGGAGAAGGATTGGCCTTTAATTGCAACATTTGCTTGTTTTTCCTTGCAGCAAATTTAATTTTTGAATTCTTGTTTGCATCAAGGGAGGAATAAACCTATGTACCTTCATTGACCCCATCAGTTCCCCCGACAGAATGATGTGACCTGTGCCTTAAAAAAGTCTCCTCCCAGGAATATCATACAATTTCATGGGATATGCATTGTGTCAGTGTCTTTTCAGTCTAAAAACACATAATTGTATAATTAACTGCCAGTGCTGTCAGGCAGCATAAAGTGTAACTTGATATGACAAAGATCTTGTCCAGATCAAATATTTCAATTTTTATGTTTTTTTGTTTGTTTGTTTTTTTCTTCTTTTTTGGATGATTCATGGAGAATGATTGAAATCTTACTGATTGCTAAATGTGATTAAGTTCATGAGAAGTAGTGTTGCATTGAGGATATAAGTCATTTGTCAAAGCTTTTCTGTGATGAATTCAGTGCAGACCGACTCCTCACAGCACCCGACCACATTCACCCAACAAAACAACAATTACATTTACAACTACTACATTTACAATTACAACAGAACATATCTGGGTCCACATAGCACAAACATGTTTCAGTGGAAATATTACTTTTCAGCTACCTATTTTGTGTAACTTGAGTGACTGAGACATATGAGAGACAGTCTTAATCCACTAACTATGCAGACTCAAGAGCACCCTGACTGGCCTAATCCAGAGAGTTCTCTGGGACTTTGACTGGCTGATTGTTGGAGATGGATGTTATCTGGTACAATGTAGTTTCTGTGGGCATTTAAACACCATTTGTTGCTGGACAGGCAGAGAGAGGAAATACATTATGAACTATAAATGATGGCCTCATGACAGATGTGTCATGACAAAAAATGTTTGCATGTTGAAAGACTAACACTCAGTGTTAAGTGACATCCTCAATAATGGCCATTTCTTGAAATTTGACAGGTTTATATTTTAGACAGTTTGAATGTTTTCAAATTGTGACAATAGTACAAAAAGTGAAGTGAGGTATGAGCACAAAGTATCAAGTATGGCAAATTTTTCAGGCTTGTTTTAGTTTCACAAATTCAAAAAATCAGTTCATGCTCTAAGGATGTGTAAAAACAGAAATTATATATATACACTAAAAGTCAGACAACATACTTGTTGGTATTTTCTGCTGGTTTCAACTCATTATATGAAGACAGATAACACGTTATTTGCCACCATTAAAATAAATAACCAGTGGAGTTTTTTTGGATCCTGAAAGAGCTCATAGGTCAGGTTGCAAGAGATGGTGACCAACAGTAAGCACAAAAAGACAAATATAACAAATAAAATAAAACTACTCAGAATGCATAAACATTTCCACTGTTTATAATGAAATTAGTTTTTTACATTGAAGTCAGGACATCATGCAAAGTTTTACCCCAAATTGTTATGACTATGATTCCATACAAACGTGTTCTTGATGTGAAACATTGAATTTAAAGAGGCTTTTTTCCATTCATGTGATTCATATAAGGGTTTTTGTGATTATATTGAAGGAATTGGTCCCTCTAAGGTCTCAGCTCCCTATAAAATCTGTCTATATCCTGTGTTTGGAATTCATTATTAGTGTGTACCCAGTGCAGTGTGCATGCAGATCTCAAGTCTTAGCAGCACCACTGATGCAATTAGAAATGAGTTCACCTAGCACGTTATGATGATCTTTGTGAACAAAACAGCAAATACAACTGTATCTGATATTACAGTCTAAGTAATTTTACTCCCATATTTCCCCCCTAACATCACAGCATCTAATTTTTTTAAACAACAGTTTAGATAATAAAAAGCACCATAATTTGCTTGAGCATGATTGAGCAAAGCAATATTGGCCCCTAATTAAATTATACCCCTCCCTTTTCATAGCTAAATGATAGTCTTCACAAAGATATGATTCACATGGCCATTTGCTAATAGATATGTTAAGTTATTAAAGTAATCAGCAGCAAAGGAAATCCATCCAGAATTGATTGTGGAATATGCTGATTGAGGCATAGTATTATTTGGAGGTTGAGTCCAGTGTGGGAGTGATCATTAAGAGATCTTCCAAATGAATGGGAATTATCCTTTTTCTGGATAGGGGGCTTACAGGAGTGAGAGCTTTTCACTCAAACAGACCCTAATTAAGAGCTCCAATGTTATTATCAAGCAAAAGATCTGATTTCCTTCTGTGGGAAGTTACCTGCATAACAGATAAGTATTTTTTAATTGCTAGTTAAAAGGAAGTCACTGAGCATTATTATCACTTTGTGCAAAGGTCCGTTCTTATTGTCAAACTTTAAACCTCAAGTGCAACCTGCCCTTCAGGTTTTCTGTGTGTCTCCCTTTTCATGGTTAAAAGGCCTTTTATTTTATTTGCATGCAACTTTTTTTTCTGTTGCCTTGTCCTGGGTAAAAATCAATGCTGATTAGCCTGGTAATATGATTATGTGCATCTGGAATTGATGTTTACTCTTAAAAAAGTCAATGCCATTTAGATATGAGTCCATGCATTCATTCACACTAAATCGTATTAATTCTTAATCACCCAGAATAATGGAGAAAACTAAATACCATGATGATATGACTCAGGGTATTATTCTTTTTTTCTTTCTCTTAAACCATAAATTTAGCTTTGTTAGTTCTATTTATGGTTATTTTAAGGAAAATCTCTAGTAAAATTATTACCCTCTCTTTCATTAACTTGTTTGAAGTGGTTAGCTGAAAACTCCTTACTTGTGATTTGGATTTTTTCCCTCTTAAATAATTAAGGAGACCCAGCTGCTTGCAATAGCATGGTAACGTTGAAAATGAAAGAAAACTCCTAAAATTTAAGACAATACAGTGTTTAAATTTCCTACTGTTACTTCTAATGAACAACAAAAATTGAGAACAATCTATTTATTCTTTTAAAAGGACTAATAATATTTTTTTAAATCAGTTAAAGAGGGCAAAACGATTGGTTACAATCAGCAATAGCAAAATTGCCTTTTTATTGTCTTTGCTTTAAGTTTTACAGGACCATTCATGTAAAGAAACTAGAACAAAAGACTACAAAAACATTTAGGAACTAGCTGTTTACATTACAGGCGCAGCAAACACAGATGGGTTTAAACATTTTTAACACAAGAAGTCCAGATGAGCAAAATATTCATGATGGGGGGGGGGGGGGGGGGGGGGGCTGTAGGCATACAGTCCAATCTAATGGGATCTGTTATTCTGGCCCATTTTATACCCACCTAATCACATGCTCAAATAGATTTTGTGAAACCCCATCTCCCTTTGAAGACATCCCTACCAATCATGTGATCTGATTAGTATTTTACATGAGACACCGGCCTGGGCCAATTATGAGAGCTGACCAGAACGTTCCAGTCATTTGGTGGGGTGGAGAATCACTGAGGTGGAATCATAATTTGGGGCAGTTAAAGACAGACTCTTGGATTCATGGCTCCCTTAATGTTCTGTAAAAAAGAAAAAAAGGTGGCCCAATTAATGCTTACCCAGGGGCAACTTGCAATGAAACCTGACTTTGACTACTCCAATGAAATTATTAGTCACCAATTAGTCATACAGTACAGGATTTTTGGAATCTGTCTTCATCTTTTTATTCTTTCCTGTTACAAATTTTATTATTAAATAGAAATATGAGGTTTTTTTTAAATATATATATATATATTTATATATGTTATCATGATAAATATCTAATGACATGATAACAAATGTCTTGAAGGTTGTTACACTGAAAGATCACAATCTATTAAATTATACATATAGTGTAAATATTTAATAAGAGTTTTAGAACTTCTCATATAAAGAAATATAAGAAAAATATTGTACTTGTTTTCTTTTTGATATGAAGATAATTACTGTGAAAAAGTAGGGCAGCACAAAGAGAGGCTTGTTTTGTTCTCGGTGGACAGCAGAGCTGGTGACTATGGGTCCAGAAGAGGGTGCCATAGATCAGAATCCAAACGTGCTCTTTCTTTTCTTTTGGCTTATTTTATTTTTTTTTTAATCAGCCATGGTGCTGTTGATCAACACTCACACACATACACTTACATGCACATGTGATCAACCAGGGAAGCATGCTCCTTGGTACTGTAGCTACCTGTTCTGCAGAGTTCACAACTGTTGGCTACTAATTGAGTCAGCAAGAGCAGTGTTAATTATCACTGCTACTGAAAAGAACTACTGAGAAAAGAGGGGAAAAACGGTTTAAGCTGTGAGGGAAGTAATTATGGTTTTATCCACAACAATATAGTTTTTCTATTTTTCTCATTCTATCCTCTCTATCTCAGTTTCTCCTCCGAACCAGTGTGAGTACTCTCCCACAGGACCTAGGTGAGGAGTTATTTCTGCATCTGGCTTGAGGTTCCACTGAGCTTTTACATAATCAAATCAATATTGCTATGATTCACCCTCTGGCAACGACTGCCTCGTGCAAGTTTCACTGGTGATGTTTGGCAGCTTATGAGATAAAAAAAAAAAAAAAAAGACAGTGAGAGGAAAAAAAAACCCTTAGTTAAAAATCTCTTGGCTATTGATTTCTTGCCTTGCTGGTCCTCTACCTACCACCCGACTTCTCATCGCCCTGTTTTTCCTTCCTGCTTTGTTGTGTCCTGCATGTTCCAGGTGCAGTTTTTCAGTCAGGTAAATAAAGAAGTGGTCTAACAGTGAGGAGGGGTTCCAGGCCAAGGAGGGGCCTGAAGTGTGGAGAGGTTTCTCTGTGAGGATGGGAGGTAACCCACTGTGTGATCTGTCTTGATAAGAATGGCAGGCTATGGACAGGAGAAGCTCAACAAACGAAATCCTCAATAAAAGCAAATATGACAGCCAAATGTTGAAAAGAGAGGAGAAAAATATCACACCCACTGATATCTAAAACACGAAGACAAAGCCCATGAAAAAACTACAGTGAAAGAAAGATTGTCTTTTACCCGTTATTGAACTTAGAGGTTAAGAAGAGGAATGCTAAAAATCATTGCGCAGCCTGAATGGCATGATGAAAAGCAATACAACCTGCTGTGCGTGTTAAAGTCAGCAGCATATATAAGATATGCATGAAACAATATGCAAAAAGTGTGATTAAGTATGCATTGTATCTCCACGAACAAAAACAGAGCTTGTGAAAGGCCAGCTTCTGAAGGGTGAAATCCAAACCCAGTATAAAGTGTGTTTTGGTTTAGTAGAAGAATAAGCACAGTCAGATGTCCTCAAAGATGATGTTTACTTATATCATAAATCATGCTTAGATATGACTTATTTAAAGGCTTGTTGAAACTCTTCCAGCCGTTTCATCTTAATACACTTGTGCTATCTGGACAAGTTCAGCAAAGTCCTATTATTTGGTGCAGCAGAACATAAATCCTTTCACTGTGTCACTTTGATCAGCCTTCTTTCTTTTGTCAAGTGTCCATGAGGAATGTGAGCGGGTGGGGGACAGTCAGTGGATCGTAGGCTTAGGTGACAGGAGGCAAGAGTGGGAGGAATAAGAGTGGTGTGTAGGAGAGTGTATATAACACATATCGCATCGCATTGATTTGGTCCATTTGGTGGACTGAACATGAACCCAATAATCAGATCTTGCTTAAGCATGCGCTTCCTCAGTAATTGACTCTCACATATTGATTAAGATGTTGATGTGTCCCAGTCCCCGCTTCTGTGCTAATGCAACTGAGAATGAGCCTGAGCCACCCCCCTCACCACACACACACACCCCACCTCCCATTTGCGCACTGACACCAACACTGAGACACAGACACACGACACACACGTTCACTCACACACATGCATGAACAGTCACACTCATGTACACACTGCCGGAACAAGGCTGTCATTGGGCTCAGTCTAATAGATAAAGCTGTCATGCCAATGCTGCAGGATCTCACTGGGCTTGCAGACCAAATTAACCAGTCAATAACTTGTATAGAATAAGTTAAGAGAGAGAAACAAAAAAAAAAAAAAAAAAGGATGGTAATGTTAGCGACACAGAGCATGCTGATTGTTGCTATAAAAAGGGTCAGCATGCTTGGGTTAGTCTTTCTCTGTCCATTCGAATTTGTATTGAGACTCTTTTTTTTATTTCGGCAAGAATAGATAAACACACCTTTCTACTTATGTTATATATTTGTATTTTGACATAAATAAACTGTTAAAATGTAAACTTGCCACAATTTCTTTCTGTGTGCTGCTTGTTCTGCCTGTGTTTGTACATGCAAGATTGTGGGATTTAATGAACTCAAATGATAAGGTTCATGAAAAAGATCAAATAAAATTATATCAGTTAATACCCTGAGCCTTCAGATGATCAGGCTACTCAAGCACTTTTCATGCTAAAAATCAAACATAAAATCCTGAAACATATGTTCACTATAGACTGATCTGTAACCTTTTATATAAAAAGAGACAGAGTTGGAAAATTAGCTGTGACTTGCAAGTCATGATTAGTTAATGTTAAATATTTTTCTGCTTCCCTGTAGCCCACATGATTTGCTTTATTAATTTAAATAAAATAAATAAATAAAATTTCAGGTGGAAAATAAAAGAGCTTGTTTTTTTGTTTTAATTATTATTATTGTTGTTGTTATTATTTGTTTTTATTGTTGAAGAAAGCTCCTCATATTTTTGAGTTCCTGCTGTCAGGCTAATATAGCTTATTATGGTGAAGTTACCAAAGTATAATCAAATGCAAAAACAAAAATCATATCTTGAAGTTATGTTAGTCTATCTACCTACAAATATATATATATATATACTGTATATATATGCACAATATCAATTGATTCTGAATTTTATGTTATAAATGTTTGTTTTGATTAAAGTAATTTTAAAATACTTTAAAAATACTTTTCCTTTAGTGACAAGGTTTTTACAGAAACTTGCACCATCTATGTCAAATACCTGTTAAAACCACATAAAACAGATTGAAGTGTGTTTAATTTACTAGTATCACCAAAAACGTCAAACATCTGTTCTGTAAAAATCTAAAATTAGCCTGATGCTTTAATGGGAAAGTATCCACATCACTTAGCAATATTTTTACTCAAGAGATGGATGTCTAATATAACATAATTTATTCCACTTTAAGGAATGTACATATTGTTTTTTTTTTTTTTTCAAATAAAGTGTAAAATGTACTATAGGTTTCAGTCTTTTGCTTCATACAATTAACAAGACGTCACCAGCCAATATTAAATTTGCAGTCACTTACAGTTGCTCATTTGTTTGTATTAAAGTATTTTTAGATCTTTTAAGTTTGTCTCTTAATAACGTTTGTCTTTCATTTTTACTTCTTTGTTTATTGCTTTATTTTTCTCATTACGAAAGACAAACATGTTTTATAGAAGATAACATAATATTGTTTTTTAAGTCTCTCTTGGTTGTCAGACTGAAAAAATTGAGCTGCAATTTGATGGTTATGCACACTAAGCTAATAAAAATTCAAATTGATTTACCCTGTATGCACAGCCCAGTGGTTATACAGAAAACAACTGGGAATACATCATACTAAGATGACCTTATACTCTCTGGTTGCTGACATTCATCATTTATATAGTGTTTTGTTGTGTTTACAGACAAATGTTAAAGCTTAACTTTGGTACTCACATAAAATTAGTAAAACTTAAACTCAAATGGAATCAAAAATTTAAAACATTTTTGTTTGAAATATTAAATGGTCGTATAGCAAACTGACTCCTCACACACGATGTTTTTTTTCTTTTTTCTTTTTTTTTTACTTGCAGATAACTGAATCTTTGACCCTCAACACTCTATGTTGTTGCCTTTACATATCTTATATCTTATATTTTGATGAGTGCTTGAATGACTGGTATTTGTTTTTGTACTGTGTTGTTTTTGTTGGACAATTATCTTTGCACAGATCACACACCCACAGTGAGCAATGAGCTACTTGGACTTAACTATTCAACGATGCAAGGTTACAGTGGCAAAGCAAACAGGCACTCTAGTTTGATATTAACCCTTATCTTGTTGGGACTGCGAGTCCCATGATGGGAAAATGTTGCCAAGGCTCTAGTAGAAAGATCTGGGTGTTTGTGTCTTTTGAAAAGCAAAAAGAAAATGTGTGTGTGTGTGTGAATGTGTATGTGGCCTTCAGGCCTCTCCTAGCCTCCTCCTGCCCCGATGGGAGGGCTGCCTGTAGCGAGGTGAACCATCACTCTGAACCACCCACCCCCTCCCTTACTCTTCTAACTCTCCGAGGAGTGGACCGGCACCTCTCCGCTGGCCAGAGGGAAGACCAGCGCCTCTCATGGGCCTCCTTCTATGTCTCCAATCAGCTTGCGCTACCATGGCCCTAGGGCTGCTGCAATGTGATAATCTCAGCCTTTTGCGTTATGCATTGCCCTAATGAATTCATCTTGTGACCACCTGGCACTCGCTGTTAGGAATTCAAGTGTTGTTTTTGCAGCAACGGCTGGGGCGAACGCTGTGAGGGACTGTTTTCTGACTGTCAGAGAGACCCTCTTCTCCTGCCTCCCCCCGTCTCCTCATCTCTCCTCCTCCAACACCAGCAGAATGTTTTAACCTCTCAGAAGACCTTGGCGTATCTGCTGTTGTGGTGGCAGGAGTGGGATTCTTCACCTCAGCAGGACCTGTGTGGGAAAAAGCCCTGCTTGGTATTTAAAAACGGAAGGGCTTTTTGCTGTAAGACAAATTGAAACGCAGGAGGCTAGAGAGGAATGTGGCTGTCAGAGTCAACAGCTGCTAGTTTTCTGCTATGAATAATCTCTGAGGTTGACCCATGGAAGCTGAGGATTGTGTAACACACATTTCACAAAATTAAAGGTCAATGCAAACATATGGCAAAGCTTGTGCCCCATAACTTCTGACTTTCTTCAAAGCTGCTTTTGTGACCTCAATTAAATTATGGAAATAGAAACTTGAGGCAGACAGAATCACTGTTGTGTTTCAGTGTTGGATTTTATAATACAGGTTCAATCGAAATAATGAATTAATAGATGCATTTTTCATAAACCTTCCGCAAAAATGCGCTCCCTGATGCTAAAGAGCCCAAATTTGAATATGGGCTCACATGTACACTATGTAGTCACACTGAAATAGCTTGTGGCTCAAAACATTAGAATTTCATATTTTCTTCTTGGTTGCTTCTGTGTGCTTGGGAAAGCAAGGGAGAAACAAAGAGTGCATATAAGCAAGAGAGCAATGGAGTGTCCTTGGTATCACACCAAATCTGTAATTTACACTTTTACATAATTGGACTTTGCCTTTGCTGCTTATTGATTGCACCTCCTTGTCCTCTCATTTTCTCCAAGTGACAGAACAGTGTGGGAAAATATTTGAATAAACCATTTGTGCAAAAATTGCATGTCTTTTCCAGCATTTCTCAGATTGTAAAGAGAGATGACCAGGTGATGGCATAAGCTGTGCAGAAATCAGGTATGTGTCAATATTTTTGATTTCTCATGTAGATATACATTTGAACCAAGCTACAGCAGTAATGTTCCTAACCGCTGAGTTCCTCAAAGACACACATACTTTTTCAAACCCTCAAAACTATATTTTTCCACCAAATGAAAATAATCAAATGAAGGTTTGCTGTCTTTTTAATGCCTCATTATGTAGTACTGTAAGTGGATGTGATAAATTGTGCTCTATACCGGGCGTGCTTGCCAGGAAAATCTGATAAGCGAAATATTTACCTCCAGAGTTCTGCCAATAAACCACCAATGATGGATGAGCACAAGACACAATGTAACATTTGCTTAATTTGCCAGACACTGCCATGTTGGGCTGTTTAAACACACAATGAAATTTCCATTTTGTCTAAACATCCCAACCTGATGTCAAGAGAAAACACGACATACCTACAATGGTTTAAAGTGCAAAAAGGTGTACAATAAAGGCTCAAATATTCCATAGATAGCTTGAGTTTTGACTTACACTGAACACTGATTCAGTCAATGTCTTACATTTTCATGTGTTCCTACATGATGACATCCACATTATAATCATAATCATAATCATCATTATAATCTTTATTTGGTCAGAAACACATTTAAGAAAAAATTTCCCCTTGGGGATTAGTAATGTTTTTCTGATTCTGATAATGCGGGTAAAGGGGATGGTGTGAGGAACTGATCCATGGACCTTTGTGACAATCGAAACTCAACATTATCAACATAGTACATTTCCTCTTCCCTTCCATTCTTTACTTTTTTTCCATTCCTTTCACCCTTAAAGGTTAAGGATAAATAGTAGATGTATAGGATAAGAACCGATGTCTAGGACTTTATGCTACAATTTCTATGGTTACACAGTTGCAAAACACTATGTGGTTATGGTTTGCACATTTTTCTATTTATGCATTATCATATCATGTGAATGTTGCCGTATAGGAAACATCACTGGGAGACCTTACCAACTTGCAATATAAGACCTTAGATTGCAACACACGTTCTGTTTTGGGAAAGTGAAAAGAAAAAAACATATGTCTTGCATGTTCTATGATGAGACTGAGCTAATTACCAAACAATTTTGAAATGGTATATATTTTAAATATATCTCTCCAATACTGTGTTGCCTTTTTTTTTTTTTTTTTTCTAGTTTTGTTCTGTATTCTTACAGTATAACTCAGTAATGTTCACTGCAACAAATACAATTGCTTTGTTGGTGAAAATATTTGAAAATCAGGCAGAAAAGAAAGTTGCAAAAGAAAAGATTTTAGAGAGAGTTGAGGTCCCTTGTTTTGTAGTCTCAGCACTAAGTCATCTAAGACTCATACAAGTATGATACATCTTAAGGCCAAAGTTCCAAGATGAAATATTAATCACAGAAAGGTAGCTTGCCAGGCCGCTGTCACTCCTATCATCTACAGGACTTTGGTTTTGTTCGCCATGTAACTACAGGCAAGGCCCCATGGCTGAAACTGTAGCAGTTGCTGAGTGGGCAGATGTCTTTGTGTCAAACCTCTCACTTGTTTTCCTGGACTAACTGTTTGTATTGCTCTGCCTCTGATCATGAAGGGTAACCTTAATCGTGGAGTGTGAAGCCAATCTTTGTGAGCTGTCATTAAAACAGCCCCCACAGGCATGGTAGTGCAGTAGTAATTTTGCACTCAGGGCTATTGAAGTCGCCATCTAAAGAACCCCCCCCCCCCCCCAACTAGCTGGGTTCAACTTTCTCCCATCTTAATCCTTGGAACAGTATTTGATTGAACATGACAGCACAGTAACTAAACTTGAAAGGGGCCTCAGAATACATGCTGCTGTGGCTTTCTTTGGTACTATCATCAGCCACTTTACAGGAAGATTTTGAAAAACTAAATTTGCTGATATCCCTCAATTTGAAAATGTACTGTTATTAAATATCATTAAAATGAGAGAATAGCAAATGCCACAATTCTGTTCCCTCCATGCTGACAACAGTGTTATAAAGGTATAACAATTTCTATCTAAAAGATCAAAGATCTTATTCACTGTAACAATATTGAGCAGAAACCAATGTTACTGTATTGGAGACTCAGATTTATGGTATGCATCTGTGAGCTACTATAGATTTGCAGTGTTTTGTAGGGAAATCATGATATACACGAGAACTGGAAGAAAATATGGAATTACTATTTTTGAAGGATGTTGATTCAGCTGTTTTGTAGGGGAAAAAAATCCTACATTTGACAGATCATTTAGGTCATTTGATCATTCCCTTTAATATGACTCATTGTTCTGTAAAATACTAACACTAATGGTTGTAGGATGGAAATGCATTTCATATGAGTTGCTGGAAGCTGGAAGGGCCAAGTGGTAACAGGTGCAGATGATCAGTAGGATGGTGAGTGACTGGCTGACAAGGGTGTGTCCAATCAGCTATCTGTAGAGTGGTTGCTGTGATGCATGACAGGACAGGGTGTGACCGTGGCAAAACCTGGTGCAGGTGTAACACTTCCTTGGTTCATCTACATGTTTTAACTAACACTGTGTTTTAACTGCAGACTATATTGCATATTTAGAAAATATAATGCATTTTAAAAATTCAAATTATTTAAAATTATTTAAAAATTCAAAATACACAGTGAAACCTACATTTTTTCCTTTTAAATCAGAAATGATTTAATTTTATTATTATTATTATTATTAACATTTAGTGGGATGGAGAAGTTGACTGGTTGGAGAAGGGATACAACACGATAGCATCACTACATTCAGTTTTAACTTCAGTGATTGTATCACTATCTGTATTACAGTAGGCAGTACCCAGTCAGCAAACAAGGGGGAGAAAACAAAGGTAAAACCTTCCCACCAAACTCTGATGGACTTGGAGCAATTATACATAATTGGGTCTGACTGGTTCCCTTTGTTTCTTAGTTGAGGGTGACTTGGCTGGAAGTCAGAATCAGAGTGATGCCATTGCTCCTGGCATCAAGTGAACTTTCACTAAGCACTTTTCGCTCGCATGGTTTCTTCTTAACCACCCCTTCAGACTCACTGTGACAAGTGCCTTAAAGCCTCTAAGCTCACAGTTACAGCTGCGTACCTTTGGAAAGGACAGGTTACCCTAAGGAACGTAAATTGTAGCAAATGTGAAAAGTACGAAAACCAGATTTAGATTTACATTATGATTTAATGATTTTTTTGCAATAATACTAAATGGAACATATGCCTGTATATTTTTCAATAAAATATATTAAGTTATACAGTCTCTATTTTAGATAGTTGGGATAAATTTTGTATGGGATGACAAATGATGCCAGTGTGCAACTGATTTGTACAAATCTCAATTGCACAGATGACTTGTAGTAATCACCCTCCATGTTATACGTTCTCATTTAGGGTCTTCCTCCTGCTCCTCATTGCTGCTGCAGACTAATAAGCTTGTCCTGTAATCACGTTAGCCGCCCTGTCGGCCCCAGTCAGGGGACCTAATTGGGACAGAGCCCTGGACAAAGTGAAAATTATTAACTTTTGTCAAGCTCCTGGTGCATTGTCTTATGAAGCAGCGCTGGTCAATTAGAAAGCGTGATACGATAAGGTCTAAGCAGCAGAAGAGAGCAGACTCAATTAGGACAGGGACTGGACGGGTGAGCCCAGAGTCAGAGACGGAGGTTGAGAGAGATTTCATCCCTGAAGCGCAGGTTAATATGCTGCAGAAATGCACTGTTAGTCATATTTAAATGTGGTCTGTAAGTTAAAGGGACTTTGCCATCATACAAATCTACTAGGCATTTCTTATTGGAAAACATTTTTTTGTCTTCATGCCAAGCAAGATGTAATGGCTTTGATCAGCTATAACTGTGTGTATGTGTGTGTTTATACAAAGGAGCTGTCACTTAGACAGACTGTTCCCATGCGAGCAGTACTGCACAAGCCCCTAAAGCATGTATCAGTGATGTGCATCTAACAAACTGCCTGAAAACATTTATGGTTATAATAGATAGGCATATGCCAAATTGGAAAAGTCTGGATGTTTTCCCTTCCCTTGTTGTTGCCCCCTAATGAAAATGATTTGAAGAACAATTTCAAAGAAAGTATGTCAGTGAATTGGAGGCCAGATTTACTGGAATACTGAGCTTCCTTTTCTTGATACACCATCATTATTAACAGTTTGTCTGTCATTAAGATTTATTACATATTCACACAGCAGAAACTTGGAAAGCTTCAACTTATTCTGAGCATGCACTCAGTCTCTCACAGTCCACCCCCCTCGCCATGTGCTAATGATTTAGGCTATCTCAGGACTGACACAACACATGTAATTTAATTATCAGCTTTCCTTTGTGTCAATAGTGGCAGCAAAACACAACCAGCTCAGCAGCAGCCAAGAAGCTAGGGCTGCAGATAGTTTTCTCCTGGGAGGAAGAACATACTTATCTTTGATTCAACATATTGTCCCTGTGTTTCCTCTCCTACCATTACCTGCCTCTCTTGCTGTTTTCCTTTGTTTAGATACTGATCTTCCCCTGCCCCAATTTTGCTTGGAATGTGTTTGTGTCTGTTGCTGGATGGTCACACTTCATAGTCATGTTGTACTGCTTTTAATCTTTTTGTGGGTGACTGAGATAAGGCATAGTTTAAAACATCTGGATTGAATCTTGACAAGAAAGTTGAACTCTTCTTTAAAATTATTTTAAAAGCTTTGGTGAACTTTTCACACTTATACCCAGCAACTTTCTGTTGCTATCTTTGTCTTTTGAATGCTTGTAGTAGTTCTTTTTTTTTTTTTTTTTTTTTTTTTTTTTTTGTCAAACATTGTTAATATACTAAAGCTATATGGTATTAGGGGGGTTGCTGAGGAGTGGTTGAGAAGTTACCTAACAGGAAGGGTGCAATATGTTGAAATAGGAGTGTCTACATTAAGAAATCTTGGCATTTTTTGTGGTGTCCCCCAGAGGTCCTTTTTGGGATCTAAACTGTTTAATGTTTACATTAATGACATATTTGCCGTATCTCAGTCGTTAAAACTCATACTCTTTGTAGATGACACCAACATATTTTTTAGTAGTAATAATTAAAATGAACTTGTAACCATGATAAACAAGATATTTAAAAAACTGAAAAAGTGAATGGATAGTAATAAATTATCATGAAATTAAGCAAGACTAAGGCAATGATGGTTGGACAATCTACAGAACTACAGATAATGATGGAAAGTGTCCAAACTGAAAATGTACATGAGAATAATTTCTTAGGAGTTATAATAGACAGTAAATTATCATAGAAAGACCACATCAGAAATATTAAAACCAAAATCTCCAAAAGACTCTTAATCATAAATAAAATGAAACTATACCTTGATGTAAATGCACACCAGCCGTTATACTGCTCTTTGGTACCCACATACTCCACATATTGTGTTGTAGTGTGGGGAAATAGTTACCAATGCACAATTAATACATGGACTGCTTGTTTCTCTATATTACAAAAATGAGCAGTCTGGAATATTCACAAAGTTTGGTTTCTAGAACTCACTCATAATCCATTTATTCAAGCTAAACTGGTCAAAATCAATGATCTTGTAAAGTATTATACATTAATAACTCTGTTCAAAACATTTAACAATTTACTACCCAGTAATATACAAAACATTTCCACAATTTGGGAGAGTTCTGATAAATTGAGAAGACATGGAGATTTAACATTACCTAAATTTCGAACTACTCTTTAGCGTCTTTGTATTATAAGGATGGACCTGTTTATTATCATTAGTGGAATTGTAATTTCTTAGTTTGTTGGTATGTAATCATCATTTAATGAAAATAATGGTTGAGTGTTACTTTTGGTTACATCACAGTGAATGTAACTTGCATCTATTTTTCACATATTTAGCTTAATGTAGAATTTATTTAATCTTTCTCATATTTGGTAAATATTGTAAATACTGTCAAATAAGTTATTGTAATATGGTGCAGGCCCTGAGCTATTAGTAAGATATGGGCTGGGATTAAATAAGTTCTCTTCTTTCCCCTTCTTTTCGAGCTTTAAGGATTTGCATTCATTCTGCTGAGTGAAACTGAACTGTTCTGTTGTATGTTGGTTATTTGTGTTACAAGTACTCAAAATAAAAATAAAAATGAATTAATGAACATGAGATTCACAGGTTACCACAAATAGGCACCAAAATTCATTCAAACAAACTGGTGTGAGATGGTGGTTTTCTTAAAGAAAAGGTTCAAACATCATAGCCGTATGTACAGGACAAAAGCAACTGATTAGTATGACACTGAGTCAGCATATTTAATATGATGTTATTAAAAAAAAATGTAAAAAAAATATATCAGAATCAGAATCAGCTTTATTTACCAAGCATGAACACAAAGAAGGAATTTTTTACATATAGATACAATTTTAATTTTAATATTACTATGTTGATTTTCAGCATAGCCTTAAGGTAATGTTGCTGACTTTTTCCAGCATCAAGAAGCTCATCAAATAGCCAGTACATGCTCACATAATGTGATACTGCATGCATCACACTGTAACATGAGGCAGCTGTCTCAATCTGTACTTTCCAAGTATCCCACTTGCTGACAATTCAATCTTGGTCTACATCTGCGTGTAACCTAGTAAGCAGTCCCTCCTGCCACCATATTATTGTGTTCTCCTATCACAGTTCCTTCTTGTGGAAGTTTCAGCTCCTTTTCACACAGGTAATGCAGACAAATGGGGGTTTAATGTTATTCACAGTCCCATCCTACATTCCCTCGCTTTGTCATCAGTTTGGCTCTCCCTTAAATGCATTTCTCGACTTTAAGCAGCACTTTATTGTGGCGTGTTATTTTGTCGAATTGGATTAAATGGACAGTAACTCAGAATCCATTTGAACCTGATCCTTGCTCAGGCTTCCTCAGCCAACTCCATTAACTGTCATACTTGTCCAGAAGGCCTCCAGTGCAATGGCCAAATGGGTAAGTTGATGCATCATCAATAACCTTACAGAGGGAATTGCAAAGTCTTTAAAAAGTAAAACCTTATATTTTACATCTTTCCACTGAGGCAGCAGATCAAATCAGCAACAGCACAGGCCCTGCTCTAATATGTTTAAACTCTGATGAGACGCAACTCTAGACTGCCCTGAACGGGACTGCAGCACTCTCATTCACAGTGTCTTAGCAGACACCACCTCCACCACCAGCACCACACACACACACACACACACACACACACACACACACACACACACACACACACACACACACACACACACACACACACCACCATCATGGAATGCTTTTCAGTTGAATGCTCTATCTTTATTGAGCTTAAAGAGAAGATAGGCAAAAGCTCGAGAGCATGTGTCCCTTTGGTGAGAGCTTTTCTCTGGTCTTATCCCCGTGTTATCTGTAGGGAATCTCTCCTGATGATGTAAAGTAAGAGGACACTATTGCCCTAAGCAGCCTCTCAGATTTATTGAAACTTCACGTCCTTTCCCAATAGCTCATTTGTCAGGAGACCTAATTTACACTGGCCCTTAAGACTAATTGCAAATTTGCGAAAAAATGCTGATGTCGTTGGAACTGAAGGCAGCTTTTTTACCCCTCCCTCTGTGTCCCTTGCCATGCATTCACTAATGCGTTTCATCTGTAGAGCACAAAATAGACACTGTCTTTTCTGTACGTATGTGTATATTGGAGATAGAGTGAGTGCAAAGCTAGACAGAGGTGTTGAGTGTGTGTGCGAGAGAAAAATCGCTCCAAGATAAACCCCTAATGGGACTACTAACAAACAGGAAATCGTGACAAAAACACAAACAGTATTTACTGTTTAATTCAATTCTGGGAGACCAATGCCCTCTCATCCTCCCTATCAAGTTATCAAGGCCAGAAACAAACCCCAAGACACCAGGCCACATGGCACTGTCTATTCTTGGCAACCAGCAGGCACCACATGACAATTAGCTGTACAATTATCCCAAGCCACTGGGTAGTTTTATGTGCAGATGGTATTTGCTCCTAATGAGAGGATGGGTATATGGCAGAATAGACACACATTTTAAAGAAAAAAAATCTGTTATATTCTTAAATACCCTTTTAAAGAAAATATCTTTATTTGGACATATTACATAAGCTAATCAATACTGATATGGAAGGACCACATTTCATTTTGGGGAAATGTTTTAATCATAGAAGGCTTGATTCCTTAGGTTTCTGCAGATATTTTCAATAAATGCTTAATATTTCAGGCAGTAGAAGTTCTGGGAAGAAGGGAGCTCTGCAGTTAAAGACAGATCATGGTTTCACCCTGACCATTTCATTTTTATGTTTTCCAACAATAATGTTTATACCCTTAAGAGGGTGCGAAGTATTTTAGGCTAAATGGCAAAGACATGGTGTGGTGTAGATTTAACTGTTGTGGCCAGATGTGAATGCACAGCATATGCTGGTTGATTTGAGGGATAATATGCAACCACATGGCTCAATCAGGAGATCTCCACCCTTCATCAAGGTTTTGACACATTCAGCATACTTTGTGGCTGTTTGCACATGCAAGTATTTAGAAACTGACAGATTCTTGTCATGGAGAATGTGTTTCAGGAAATCTCCCCTGCATGCGTGCACACTTCTAAAAGTTAGCCTATGTAAAATTTTGATTTGTGGGTTTGCAGTAATTTTTTTCTTTCTGTCTTGTATTTACGTGTAACGCTTGTAAAGTCCTGAAAGACACGTTGCTTAAATACCACAAACTTATAAACATATATTAAATAGAAAAAGAAAAAACGTCCTCTTTTTCATCATATGTTTTGATTAAGAAGTTTTGGCATAATTTGTCAGCAATACACAAGCATAGGGAGAAAAAAAAATAGTTTGGAGGGATTTTTAGAGGTTGAGCAATTATCTGATTACAAAAAACATTATATGTCAAAAAGAACAACAACATGTAATTGGCTTGGTGTGTTATTGCTGCAGAGAGCCAGATGTAGAAATGTGTGCATGTCTGTCAAATGTAATGGCTAACAGCTTGACCACATTGTCCATAAGGCTTGCACCATGAAGCTCAAGCAGCTATAAAATCTAATGCTAGCATTTGTTAGTGTTAGACTCTTCAATTTGATTGGTAAAATTCACACTGTAATGGGCTTATAAAGGATTTCTTGGGCCTAGAACAATAAGCTGGAGGGCTAGAGCTGTGCCAGGTCATGGACACCCAGCGATTCACAACATCCCCCCCTTCTGGGCATGCTTAGTTTCCTCCATATCCACCAGTTACCCTCTGCAGCTCTATTTAAAAGCCAGTCGGGATGTTCCAAAGGTATTTAATAGCAGTGGTGGTGGAGGTGGGGGGATGTTTCTGGACCTCCCACACTCAGGTTCAACCACAGAGCCATAGCTTTTCTGTTTTGCCCCACCCCATCACTGCCTCTCTTTTTTTCTCCACTACCATATGTGTAAGTGTAGAAAAAAGCTTTTTAACCAGAGGCACCTTTCTCTTACACCTTGCTTTGTGGTGAAGACAACACAGAGGGCTAGAAAGCCCACACATAGGGAACACATTTAACCAGGCAAAGGGCCAGTGGTTTGCATTCCCATGGACCCGCTAGGGGAAAGAACTGCAGAGCACATTTTACACGTAAATATTGGGAATTGGATGTGACACGTTCCCCCCCTTTTTTCTCTTTGTCTTCTTTTCTCCTCTCTGTTTCTCACATGTCTCATCCCTTTCACTCAAATCTGTCTCCCATGTTTTGACCATATTGGCCACAGTGGCCAAGACAGGAGTTAAACCAAAGCAGAGAGGGTTTTGGATTCATTTGATTTTGATTAGTGTTGCATCAGAAATGCAGACTTACATTTTATGCATTACATTTTATGCATTACATTAAGGACAGTGAGCTTTACCTCATGCCTCAGATATTTGTGGGAAGGAGGAGAGCATGTTTAAAGTTCCTTTCTGTGAAACCACCATATGTTCTGTGTGGATTTGTTTATGTATATTTGTGCAAATGTCCATTGAGCTGACAGTTGTGACTTATGCCCTATGGTCTTGTTTGATTTTGTGTATGTGAAAAAGCTCTGGTGCATCACAGACCATGTTTAGTTACTCTTTGAGATACTGTCTTTAAGTTTTTTGCATATGTTAGTGACACTATTTGCTGCTCAATTAGAAATTTGAGCATATGCAAAGTCATCTATCTTTATACAGGTTGCCTTAAACTTCATGAATACCTTGCATGTGTGGCTATCTGTCATTAGCATATTGCTATTATTGATGTTGGGTGCTTACTGTAATGTGGTGTTTTTTTTTCTCTTGTACATATGTGAATGGCCACAATGCCTACTAAAGTTAAACCTGAGCTTCTGCAGCTCTCATATGATGCATATGCCTGTTTTTAATCACAGTTTAATATAGTGTTTATGTGATCTCAGTCTCAGCGGGTGTTTCTTTCGCTTCCCCAGTGATGGCAGTGGTGGCATTGGTGAGATTATGGAGTGGGTGTTTGCTCCCTTTAAACAGTCTCTCCACATGGCCTCTTGCCTCTTTTGTCTTTTTATAGCCTCCTTCTGGGAGACGTTGCACTCTCCCTGAATGTAACACAAGCCAAAACACCTCTCAGTTCCTTCGCCAGAGCCCGTTATCATGGGAATACTGCTATTTCTCCCCTACTTTTCTCCACACACCTTCTCTCATCTCTCAACCCCCCCAACCCGTCTCGTCTTCCAATCTTTCTCTCTTCAGCAAGAGCTGGACACAGATTTTTGTTTTTCGAGCACCGGGGTGATGTGTGAGTCATTGCGTTACACTTGAAACTCAAGCTTTACATTTAAATTATGACAGGTTTGACCTCATGTGTTCCTGAATTACCAGTCACTTTTCAGTCATAGTCATTTCATCTTGTTGGAAAGAATGGATTTTTCGTCTCATGATGAAATCGTTAAGACAACTTGACTGATTTATCATGAGGAAATGTAATTTTGCATCACTGCTTAAAAGACAACTTTTCTCCAAGTCACCATCACAGTGGATGTATCGTGTTCATACTAATTTCATACTTTCGGTGCAGACTGGTTAGTTTTAATTAACCTGCCAAGACAGATAATGTTGACAATGTACAATCTGTGGATTTATCTTTTTATTTCGTAAGGCAAGGCAAGGCAAGGCAGTTTATTTGTATAGCACATTTCATGTACAGGACAATTCAAAGTGCTTTACATAAAACAAAGACATTACAGATATTAGAATAGTAAAAGGCATCAACACATAATCAACACATAATCACAATAAAATAATAAATTACATTAAAATGATTAAAAGCAAGATAAGTTAAAAAAAGTTACCGTGCAGATTTCATGCATAGGCGCATGAGAAAAGAAAAGTTTTTAACCTGGATTTAAAAATGTCTACATTTGGGGAAAGTTTAATCTCCACTGGCAGTTTGTTCCATTTGTTTGCAGCATAACAGCTAAATGCTGCTTCTCCATGTTTAGTCTGGACTCTGGTCTGGACTAGTTGACCAGAGTCTTTGGATCTAAGAGCTCTGCTAGGTTTATATTCTCTGAACATATCACAGATGTATTCTGGGCCTAAACCATTCTGGGATTTGTAAATGATCAGAAGGGTTTTAAAATCTATTCTGTGACTGACTGGAAGCCAGTGTAAAGATTTCAAAACTGGTGTGATGTGTTCAGATCTCTTAGTCCTGGTTAAAACTCTAGCAGCAGCGTTCTGGATGAGCTGCAGATGTTTAATGCTCTTTTTAGGAAGTCCTGTTAAAAGACCATTACAGTAATCCAGTCTACTGGAGATGAATGCATGGATGAGTTTCTCTTGGTCTTTCTGGGAGACTAAACTTTTAATTCTGTTGATGTTTCTGAGCTGGTAAAAAGCTGTCTTAGTGACAGCTTTGATATGGCTGCTGAAAGTCAGATCTGAGTCTATCAACACTCCCAGGTTACGAACTTGGTTGGTAATTTTAAGAGCCCGAGTCTCCAGGTGTTTGCCAATGCTGACCCTCTTCTCTTTGCTACCAAACAGAATAATCTCAGTTTTGTCTTCATTTAATTGTAGGAAATTCTCCCTCATCCAGGTGTTTATTTGCTCCAGACACTGACACATTAAGTCTATTGGACTGCAGTCATCTGGTGACAGAGACACATAAAGTTGTGTATCATCTGCATAACTTTGATAACTAATGCTATAGTTTTGTAATATTTTACCCAAAGGGAGCATATACAAGTTGAACAGAAGAGGTCCAAGGACTGACCCCTGGGGGACTCCACAAGTCATGGCCACTCGCTCGGATTCATAGCTGCCGATCGTAACAAAATAACTCCGGCCTTCTAAATAGGACCTGAACCAGTTAAGGACCGCTCCAGAAAGTCCAACCCAGTTTTCCAGCCTGTGCAACAGGATTCTGTGATCTACAGTATCAAACGCAGCACTGAGATCCAACAGAACCAGGACTGATACTTGACCAGAATCGGTATTCAACCTAATGTCATTTAACACTTTGACCAGAGCTGTTTCAGTGCTGTGATGAGGTCGGAAGCCGGACTGAAATTTATCAAGATTTCCACTTTCATTTAAAAAGTCATGAAGCTGGTGAAATACAACTTTTTCAATAAGATAAAGTATGTTTATGTATATATTTATTAGCAAGGAGAGAGCTCTTCTCTTTCTCATTTGGGTGTTTGAGAAATGTGATCTGTAAAAGTTGATTATGTTGCAAATTATACACATAGAATATGCAAATTCCTCACTCTTACAGTGGGTGATTCCATAATGAATTGATCAGCTAAACCAGTGATCCCCAATCCTGGTCCTCAAGGCCCACTGTCCTGCAGGGATTAGAGGTTCCCTTGCTGCAACACACCTGATTTAAATTAAATGGATCTCTGTCAAGCTATGCACAAGTCTGCTACCCATTAATTTGAGTCAGGTGTGTTAAAGACACCAAAAGTTTGTAGGACAGTGGGCCTTGAGAACCACAGTTGGGTATCCCTGAGCTAAACAACCTGTGTGCCCTCCAAACAGCTTGTGATGTCTTGTCCTTAAAAAAAATCAGTTTTGTAGGGGGACAAGACATTTATTGGTTTTGTAGTCACCTGTGATTGTAGTGAAAATGATC
Organism: Melanotaenia boesemani; assembly: GCF_017639745.1. Lineage (NCBI taxonomy): Eukaryota > Metazoa > Chordata > Actinopteri > Atheriniformes > Melanotaeniidae > Melanotaenia > Melanotaenia boesemani. The sequence continues at coordinate 16,907,384 of NC_055685.1, forward strand.
ATTTTCTACTGCAGGCGCACACTACTGGTATGATTGACAATCATTCATTACATTTCTTATGCTTGAACCTGCCTTAAGCAGAACAACGGCTCTGTTTGCTCTGTGGTTTGGTCAGTCATGGGATTTTGCAGACCGATTCGAAAGATTTAAATTATTTTACTTCCTTCAGAGCTCTAAACCGCACAATTTTTGGGCGTGGTCAAACCATTAGTCAGCTCACTTGCGGAGTGAGCATAGCTCAACTTTGACAGAATCATGGTTGTTTTCTGTTGTAGGTCAGTGAAGTGGAGCCGAAGAAATTACCATTCCAATTCTTAGATTTTCCCCTTAATGGACGAGCAAAGACGCTGGTTTTAAAAATCTAATCACTGTTTTCATTTAAATAAGAGTGGTTTGTTTTTAAATTCCATTAGTGTGCTGGAGCGCTTCCTTCATTAAAAACATGATCAGTATTCAGTATTACAAAGTATAAATGTGTAATTAAAGGATCATAACAAGCAAAAACACTTCTATGGACTGTGCAAGTTCTCTGTTCAAGTTTCCCCCCCATCTTCTTTCTCACAAATGCCTTGTTAGTCATATTTAGTTTTGATAACACATGAGTCTACAGTTTAGATAACTTATTACTCCTTGCTGGCAGCTTTGCACATCCAGCCCACGCCTAACTGGCTTTCTTCCTGTCTCTGTCCCTTACCACACCCACGCTGCACCCCTGTGTGGCATCAGACATGCAGGCGAGCCACTGCACTGACGTGGTCATTTGTCTTCTGACTGCCATGGCATATGGAGAGGGCTGGCACTGCACAGATGTCCACTAAGTGCTGATGAAGGGAGTGAACAATGGATGGGCTGGGGCTGAGAGGATCTTTGCCGGTGCTGCTGGAGTCTGGTACAGCTCTGCCTTGCTGGTATTATTAACTTTACTGTACTGAGGAGGGAGGCAGTCAGGCTTTCAGTATGTGTTTCCAGATATATTAGAACGTCTGTGAGAGTATGTTTGCATTTGTTACTCTCTGCCTCTGTGTCGGTATATCTCTCTGTGTGTGTGCGTGTGAGTATGTGTGTGCAGGCCAGTGGGTGCGGTGCAGTTGGGTGCTTTCTAGTGGAGCTAGAGTGTACTGAGGAAAAGAAGGCTGTGGATTAAACCTGTAGGTAGAACAGAGAGAGCCTGAAAAGAATAATTTGCAGCTTAAGGCCAATAGCTTCAAAGTCATGAATCCTCATGGGTGAGCTAGCCAAGCTCTGAACCTGTCAATGGTAACTTACTCTTCGGATGGTATGCCAAAGACTTCAATAATGACATCACCCAGGCATGGGGGTGGGGGTGTAAGGAAAGAGAGAGCTGAGAGACCGGCCAGTTTTCAGGGGTGTGAGCGCGGCCTTTTCAGGGCACTTTGAAGTCCCGCTTGATGAGGGCTTGTCAGCTGCCTGATACTGGCCACGTTGTTCTCTTCGCCAATTGGGCGCAGAAGCCACCAGGGTGGCTTATCAGATTTATTGAAGCTTAGCGGTTGAGTGTGTGTGTGTTATAAAGTGTGTCTATGTGTTTGTATGTGGAGGAGGAACCGGGTGAATAGGGAAAGGGTCATCCCTGTAAAAATCCACTCGTCCCAGTTAATTTAGACAGCACCCTGGGGTCTGACAGTGAAGAGGCAAGCCTTTTCACCACCTCTCACAGGAGTCAGTCAGACTTGAGCCCAGCAAAGTACTTATGAAGCATCTCACCCACCATTTTTTCCCTTTAATAATGCTGTTGTGTTCATAGTTGTGGGGTGAAATTACATTTGACAGCTCTGTATTTAACTCCCCATGTAAACCTACTGTATTTTATGACGTGGCCCACATGATCAAATTCTGCACTGCTTAATACCACAGTCTCTCTGTATCCAATTGGTAAGTTTACCACTGACTAATAGGATGTGGATATGTTACCTTGAATCGCGGTGTTCTTGGAGAAGAAAGTGCACACCACAATCTTGTCTCTGTCAGATTTCCCAAGCTAAGGTTTCAGACACACACTTCAAAGTCCCACTAATGAGTGGAAAAACATTTTGCCTGCACGACATTAAAGAGTCCCATTTTTGTGTGAGTATGCGCACGTGTATATGTTGTTATATTTCACAAGCCTTGCCTTTCAAATGTTAGCAACTCATTTTCACCTCCAGCACAAACAAACAGAGAAGTATCACCCATTTCAGCTAGTATCAAAGGCAGCATTTGTTAACAATAAAATGCTGGTTTGAAAAAGCTCCAACACACATTTTTGTGCTCAAACACTGGCCAACATTTTTTATGCCACAGAAATCAAAAAAGAGAGAAATGACTGGAAGAAAGGAGGCTATATATAATGAGTGGAAGAGAACAGCCTGACAAACTACACCTAACCAACTTCAGTTTTATTTAATTGCTCAGCTGCAAAAGCTTTGTTCTTGCTGCTGTCATCTTTGTAGTTATTTTTCCATTTTGATCTGTGCTGTACCGTTTCAAGAACTTGGCCTCCATTAAAAAGCATATCAAATTTGGGACCTGCTTCCAAGCCTCCGTAACAGATATGGAGAATCGATAAGAGCATTACAAGGCTGTGACAGAATGACCCCCACCCCTCCCCTCTCATGTCTAAAAGGGTGGCTGTGTGACAATGGGTCTCACTCACGCTCACGAGATCCTATCCAGGACAGATCACATTATCTGTCGGGTGGCTTAAGTGATCATTAACCCTATGGTGATACTGTGTGCAGAGCATGGTGACTGCCAACAACATTTGATTAAAACCTAAATGAATTCAGCCAGTGAGAGATGTGAACACAGTGGAGTGCTCTGTTTCTATTACAGCCTATTTTGACAGCAAGTTTCTCGCCACATCAGTATCTGTTTCTCCACGGTTTTGGTCGCCTGAGCTCTATTTAGCTCCCTTAGAACCAGTACCACTTCCTTTTAGGGGTATAAACGTTAAATTCTGCCTCGACTCATTCCCAGGTGGTGTTTGTGAGTGAGAGGAATGGTTTAGAGAGACATACGGAGAGACAGTAAGGATAAAAAATGAGCAGTGGGGTTTGTTCAGGTTCAAGATGCGTTGTGTCTGTTGGCAGCCTGTTGGGCCAACATTGTTTGACGTTCTACCCCTAGTGTGTTTGTGAGCCTTTGAGGGCTTTATGGCTCGTTGTGACGCTACTGCCAATAGGTTCCAGATGCCTCCGGTGTGGGAACCGGGGAGTAGAAGAGAGCGAAGACAAGGAAGAAGCATAACCAGGTGTGACCCATTGCAGTCTGGGATGTTCTCCATGGATATTCAGACTGATATAAGTATAAATGTGTGTGAAAGAAATAGGCAAATAGATCTGGAGCTGACACTTGACAAACACAGGTAGACATAAGTATGGGCGCACAAACTAAATTCACACAATTCTTTTTCTTTTTTGCTAAATGCTTACCACTCCACTCATGCAAGTAGCCCATGCACATACCTTCTAACAAGGCACGCAGTTCACGGTGTGAGTCGCACTGTTCAGCACATTTGCTGCTGGCACCACTGAGATCCAACATATGGCAGCACTCTGAGCCTTCAAGCCGAACAGAACCTGCCAGCTCCACAGTGGCCTACTATAAGGGAAAATTGTCAGCAGGAACATTTAAAGTCTCAAACCACAACACTGATAAATGTCTGCATTTCTCTATGTAATTACCTTTCATCCGGTGTCCCTTTTCCAAGAAGCCAGGAAGGAAAGAACAGAGACTAGCACAGCAACAAAGCTAATCTAGTAACAAAAAAAGTAGAAATTGTTTGAAGTTGGCTAAATGAGTACAGTTCTGTATGTGTGATAACAAAAAAAGTGAGAAGAGGTGGGAAGAGGTGTATTTAAGTTCAGCCAATGTTTTTCATGTAAGAAGGGGCTTAATTTGCTATAGGGATATTTGCATTGGAAAAACATATGTACAGTTACTATGGAGAGAATATATTTTCTCCAACTGTAGTGTATTTTATGACGTATGAACAAATCCAAGTATACTGAAAAGAAATAGATAGATTCTTTTGGAAAGCTCAGACATGAGTTGTCTATGAGCCTCATTTTTTTAAGCAGATTTGAAGATTAAACTAGATTTAAAGAGCAGAATTTTCCTCTCTAGTGTGTTGCTTTACATCTTTTTCTCATAATGATTACCAACCATATCTAACAACAGCAATGTTGTACATGTGTGAGCTTTATTTGTAACAGATGTTGCTGTAGTTGGTTTTATTAAAAGAAGATAATCATCACCCATTTATTATGGAATCCTGACCAAAGACTGTGAATAGGAAAAATTAAACTTTACCTTCCCAAATGTGCTATTTATTTGCCCTCTGATCTCACACATGATGAGGCAGTATTGCAAGACAAAATTTAGAGACTCTGAAAACAGGTTGCAAGGTTATTAGTAAAACAGCATATGCTATTTGAAGGCAATATAATCCAATTTAATGCTTTTAATAGCAGAAATAACTACTACTGCTCTCACAGCTGCTTTATTTTGTTAAAAATCCCTCTTTCTTCTATCCATCATCTGCAAAATAAACACATTGCTCGACTACCTGTGTGTGATTTAGAGGGTCGAGGACCCATTAACCTGCTCCCACACGCCACCGGCACAGGCATTAGATCCCCTGCTTCTCTATTTAGATTATTTCCACACAGGCAGGTGACTCTCCAGTGTCACTGATAAGAGCGCAGTAGGGTAGTAGCATGAGGGTCAAACCACAGGGGGAATAAAAACTACTGAAAAAATACTGAAAAAATTTTTCTATCCTGTGGAAAAAAAGTATTTCTCCCCCCAAACTTCTTCAGCATGGCACAAGGCTATTACACTGATAGAAATTCTTCTCCTTCCTCACTATCCTGGCCCTGAGCGCATGAGGGGCTAGAGTCTTAGCCACATCTCAAGCTAATTTACAAAGATCCCGAATTATTCTCTTATCTTGGGCTTTAAAGGTTGTAAGGTTGATTAAGAAGGTCCTGTCCTGTTTATCAGTTTGGGGCTGGGTGTGGAAAATAGCCTGTGATAAGTGCACAGACCATTAAACATTCTATTTCCCCTAATATTTGTCGGCAACCATCTGCTTAACTGATCTCCCTTCACTTTAATTAAAAGGGATTCCCGTCTTGTTGGGGTCATTATGTGCTGGCGGATGCCAGGAGAGGGGTTTGTGATGAGTTCAGCGTTCCCTCTGTCCCTGGGTTGCCAGAGGGCTTTTTTCATCCTTCCTTCCACCTTCTTCTGAGTTAACCCCTTCCTGTCCCTACTGCATTTCTAATTTTAATTTTAGCAGGTGAAGCAAATTAAAGCAATTGTAAATGCTGGAATTCTTAAAAAAGATGAGCATGGACTGGTGCAAACTTTTGTCTTCATCAGGGAAATGTTTAGGTGTTCACACCATCTCCCTCAGCTGTGAGGCATGAGAATCTGGCTGTAATGGTTTTATTTGCCCAACTCTAGTTGGATCGATGCAGCTGTTTACAGTTTCTCCCTTTCTCATCCCTTTTGTCTTTTTTCTAATTTAGTGTTCCCAAACCATGGACAGGGGTCTGAGTCTGTCTGCTGTGCTTGCATCTTCGCCCTCCTCCCTACTCTCCATCACTGTCCATTGATGTTTTTCCCCTCTTTCTTTTCTCCTGATCCTCTCTCCTTCCTTGGTTGGTCTTGGAAAAAGAGCTGCATGCCTCCACACTTCTGGACAAGACTGATGGCTCGTCAATAGCATTAGCCAGCATTGCAGGCCTCACTGGTGTAGAACCAAATCAATAAGGCCCAGTAAAAAGTCTTAAACGTGTATGCAGTCCATTTCAGCCAATTCTCATGTTACCACAAATGAGTTTTTATAAGAATTCAGGAGTCGCCATCTAATTTGTTCCCTTTAATTCAATATTTCCTCAGTAATTTACTAAATATTATTGGTCCTCCAGTCTCTTTTAGTATAATGATATGTCATACTCTTTAAAAAATGTAAAGAAATATCTGCTCATAAGATTGGATGTGAATATAATTTTTCAGTTCTTCTATGTAAAATCTTTTCTGCTCTTACCTCCTAATGTCTGGTAAAATAAATTCTAATTATGGTGTGCATTTTCAATGGATTAGTTGCCAATGAAAATTGATTTCTGTTTTAGGGCAGTGTCTAGATGCTGTGTTGCTTGGGTTTATGTGTGTGTTTGATATGGGTTTATGTGTGTCTGTGCATAAGTCTAGTATCTGAAGATTAATTTGTGGGTCTGTGAAAGGAGGATTTTGCCTGCCTTAACAATTTGTGAAGTTGTTTAAAGCAAATCCACAATTTTGACCCCCCTCTACCACCTCTCAATAAAAAGAAAGAAAAAAGGGGGGGAAAGAATCAGACCAGACTGTATTTTTATTTCATCTATACTGATATTCCCAGCTGTTGGATGTGGTGGCAGATTGCTCCCTCTCACTTTTTTTAAAACAGCAGAAAAGAAATCCAGATTCATTATCTGTATTATATGATATTATGTTGATTCAACAGTATTACATTGTTTAGTGTTATAATTAAAATAGTTACTGAATTATTAATATATATAGATTTGGTTCAGTTCAGATTAATTAAAAAGAAAGGTAAAAATCTCCACATTATTAAGACTTAGAAAAGATGTTTGTGTCTGTAAATGATAAGCCTAGATCAGCAGAGAGTCATAAAAAGTATCAAGCTAAGTTGTTAGCGAGCCACTTGTAACATTATTAGCTAATGTGTGTATTACAATCTTGTCTCTCCTTAGGTAGTTTCAGTGATTAGATATATAAATAAATAACTGCATGAATTTGGACTTTAACATGCTTAAATGAGTGTGATGTCATGGTACAAATGGTACAAATTAGTGGTTTTATTATCTAGTCACCATACAACATCTAAGTTGCACATTTTCATTACCAGATGAATCACAGCATAGCCCAGATGTGCATGAAAATTATTTTATGATAAATCTTTAAAATCACCTCTTAACTTTAGTCCTAAATAAGTTGCTTTGATTTTCTCAGAAAGAAAGAAAGAAAGAAAGAAAGAAAGAAAGAAAGAAAGAAAGAAAGAAAGAAAGAAAGAAAGAAAGAAAGAAAGAAAGAAAGAAAGAAAGAAAGAAAGAAAGAAAGAAAGAAAGAAAGAAAAGTTCTAATTCAAGACTCAGAAAAGATTTTTTGTCCAAGGTGAAATTATGTCCCAGCAATGTTGTCACTCTTGGGTAAACATGGGTCTCTATGACAACCTCAACCCCTCTAACCTCATTATTCATTCTTGATGATTTCTAGAGATGTCCCATGTCTAATACTGAGATGATATTTTACATGTCCACTGATTTTGGAAATGTAAAATGGATTACATTTTGCTTGTGTTGCTGATGGGCAACCATTCCAATCATAAATTCCATATCTGACACATCAAAGCTTACCCTGGATGCATCTGGCTGTGTGCATTCTCCCACAGGAAAAATCTCCCCCTCTCAAAGGTCAGAGGAGGGCCAGTGTGTTTGTCAGGCCAATCAATGGCCTGCTGATCCTCAGTTCTGTAGCAAGGAGGTCAAACTAGTGGAGGACGATGCCCCTGGTGGGAGATCATCGCTAAGAAAAGGCTTGTGTATGTGTGTGTGTAAGATGGGTGGCTATTTGTTAGAAGCTGAAAGTATATTTTTCTACATACTCCCACAAATAAACAGTATCCCACAAAGCTCTTTGTTTGAAAGTGTGTCTGTGTTTAAGATAGAGACAGACAATATATGTGTGTGTCTTGAAGTTATAATCAGTGTTGGGCTCGCCAAGCTGGTGTGTGACAAATGGAATTGGCGTTACTCGTTCATGGGGAGGCAAAAGGTATTATGTTTCTAGAGCAAACATGGCAATCCTACTGGAGCTGAAATTAGATTGTAATTTGACCCCCAGTCACAGCAAATTATGACAGCAGAGCTGCTAATTTGCTCCTTTTGTCCTGTGTTGTCATCACTGTCTGTCTTCAGTTTCATGTCTTTGTTGTGTTATTAATTTATTTAATCCTTGACTGGAGTTCATATTCAGTTAATTTACATGTGCAGTTAGGTCAAACTAAATTTATAACTCCATTCGGCCATTTATTTGGACCCTGTATACAAGCACAGAAGAGGGAATCTATTTATTGATCAAAGTATGTTCAATTCTTTAGCAAATTGGATATAATTCAATGTGGCGGTATGTCCTCTTACAGCTTATTAGTGTTGGGCTTTCCAGTTGACCTTTGTGACGTTTCATGCCAAGTGGTGAATAGCACAGCAAATCAAACCTCTGTACTTATGTAGCTATAATAGTCTTCAATATGCTAATTATTTATTAATATTTTCTAAAACAAACCGGATGTTAAAACTAAATGTATGTTTGGACCGTACGTCTGTTTTTAGTGGAACAGTGGGCACAGTGCTGTAGCAAATGTGCAAATATTTAAAAGTGATAAGAAGAACAAAGAATCCCTAACATGTTCGCTATTTAGACACAAAAATGTTAGTCTTGAAAATGGTTCTAGTGCAAATTTTACTTATGATTTTCCTCATGTCTGAACTTTACGGCAGAGGAGCTATTGTTCTAGGCCTCCTTAAATAGGCGAGAAAATCACAGCAAGCTGTGAATATTTAAAAGCATTAGCATGCTTTGTCCAGATTTGACAGTTTAAGTTTGATTAACATATTTACATGTATTTCAGAACAAAAAATGCAATATTTTACTCATTTCATGTTGCTGATTTTGATATTCTTCAAATTTTTTTGTCAACCATGCAGAAATTGATCACTAGCACAAAAAGAAAATATTTCCAAGATGGATGAAAAGCCTTTTGATTTGGATTACCTGCTGGCTTTTAACTTGAGTTCAACAAATGATCAGACAAAAGTGCTTTAATTTCTCTCTTCAGTGACCAGTTTACTAATCTGCTAACCACAGCATCAGCGTCTCCTCATGCCAGAACATCTTTTAATAACTCTAATAATCTAATTGTCCACTAATTGGTCAAGATAGCCTTTTCCCTAATGATTTTTATCATAGTGTAATTAAAGAGCCCAGGAAAACCTGCTGAAATCACAGTGTCTTGTTAAAATGGCTTGATTGACACATTTTGTCTGGGCTGTTATTGTTACAGCTAGTTTGAACCAGAATATTTACAAATCAAGGTTCTTCAACTTGAAATAAAATGCAATGACAAAATGCCAGTGACTGATAAATCTTTAATATAAAAATTGTACAAGAATTCTGATACAAATTACAAGAGGTATTTGGACAAAATATGAATAAAATTCCATTTACATCCCAAAACCCTTATGCATTTTATGCAAAAACCATAGACAGTATAATACAGAAACAAATAAAAGAAAGGCTAAAAAGAAAGAAAAAAAAAAGAGTCTTTTAAAAAGGATAATCTTTTTTCCTTCTGTCTGCAAATAGGGAATACCTCTTTAGGTAACATACAGTATCAATGAGGCTTCCAACTCACTATTTTGACAACAAAGTGATGCAAGCTCCTTTGCTCTTTTTTGTTCTTTGCAGTGCGACTATATAGCCATGCAACGCTGTCGAGTGCCGGTGCTGTAACACAGGCTTTTTAAGACACAGACACAAATGCATCAGATACTCAAAAACACAAGTGAAAATAAAATTCTAAATTCACCAGCTCTTCAAGCTATTAATACTTTAAGACTGCAAAATATATTTGAAAATACAACGGAAAACATTTTATGAATTTACAGGGTTGGTTTTTTTTTGTTGTTTTAATTTTTTTTTTTTTTGTTATTTAATTATTTTTTTTTTTTGTTTTGTTTTGTTTGTTTGTTTTGGATTATTGACATTTCACAGGTTCCAGTTCAAATTAATGAGGGCACAAGTCATGAGACTGAAGCATCTATACAAATCCACATGTGTATTTTTCTTCTATCTGCATATTTCTAATTCCACCAAATATTTTCACCTCACTTTTTTCCATAAGCTACATTAACTGGACAGTTTGCATGCAATGTCGCCCCTCATCTTTTCCTACAGTTATTGTACTCACGATTAACAGGTCAGGCATTTCATTCATTTTCCATCCCTTTCTCCCTCGGTGTGCTGTGCAGAACTGCAGAATAATTGATGCCTGACAATGCGCTAATCAAATATTTAAAGTTCACTCCAGTGGTTTGGGCCAATGATGCACTCTAAGCAAAGCATTTCTGATGTCCAAAAGCATGGTCACTTGGAAACCAAATGCACCTTGACCCATGCACTCAGAGAATTAAGAAATACAATGATAGGACAGGATGACTTTTCAAAAGAGGGAAGAAATCAGTGGTCATTTCTCAGAGGAGAGCTGAGTGTACGTCTGAAAAATTTCTGGGGTGGCTTGATTGCTCTCCAACAGGCAATCATAAAAAAAAAAAAAAAAAAAAAAACTGGCAATGAATCTTAGGGAGTCCTGCCCCTTTTCTGCTTTCTTGCTTCCTTCTCAACCAGTATTCACCCCCCCTGTTTTAGCCCCAAGCATTAACAGGCAACAGTAAGGCTGCAACCAGACAACACGGAACACAATCTTTTTTAACCACTACATTTTTTTTCTTTCTGTCTCAGATGTCTCCATATCTATGGACAGTTGCTTGCATGTTTCTTTTTAGCTATGTTTCTGGCCTTTTGCAACTTAAAGCTCTGCTGGCATGACCAGCATCATCCAGGAATCCATGGGAGCCCCAAAATGGTAGCAGGAGGGGTGTTTTTCTAGTAAATCTCTTCTGTGACATTCCGTTTTCTGCCAAGAACATATGAGAACATGTGACAAGACATGCTCTGTACATGCTATGTGGAAAATGTACAGGGATGAACAGAATATAAGGAATGTGTGAGAAAACTGAAAGCTGTTAATGAGGTGATTGGCCAGACCATGAATACATTAAGAAATAGAGCTAAAATTGTTCTGTGAGCCTCCTAACCTTAAATTTACTTTCCTCTAATGAATAAATATTTTCAGTTTGGAATATTAATTATAAGTGTAAGAGTTTTGGGGCTCCTGACTCAATTCTAGTGTGCATCGTTCATAATAACCAAATGTTAGCTATCTGTAGTGGCTGCTGCTGTAATGTTCATATTAAAAAGAAAGTTTAATTTCCTGTGGTGAGAAGATTTGTCTCTGCTCCTGTGTACTATATGACTAGAGGCTAACAAGTCATCTCTGGTTTGTCATCTCTCTAAGTGTGTGTCATTCTCCTCTGTGTTTGTATGCTTGTGTGTTAGAGAGACGGCTGTCTGCAGGGTTCCTGGAGTAGCACTTTTTTTTATTTCTGCTAGAGTGAAGGCCGGAGGGACTGAATGAGTGAATGAGGCAGCAAGCGCCTCAGTGAAACCTACTCCTGGGACAAGGCAGGGGTTCCTGTACTCAATTTTCCCTTCACTTGGGATAAACAGGCAATTACCCATCCCTTTTTCCTATGCCATGGCCGTCCAGTGAACTTAAGCATACACTATTAGTGTGTGTCCCTGTAGGATCTGCACTGTGGCGTGTGGAGGTGGTAAGTGAGTGGCGGGTTGAAGAAATGGGTAAGGCGGTTGTTAAATTACTGTGCTCTGACAGACAAAGAAAAAAAAAATGAACAAGAGAAAGGAACTGAATTGAATTACCACCGACCCCGAAGAAGAATAAGCACACATAGAAAATGAAGAGATGAATTGAATTCAACTTAATTGACTGAGTCAAATTAAATTGTTCAGAGCACATACTCTCTTTCCTTCTTTTTCTCCTTCTGTCAGTGTCACAGTCTTGTCAGCAACCTTGATGTCTGGCAGTGTAACGAAGTGACAAGTGAGTTATTAGACAGAAGAAGCTGGAATGGCGGGACGCCTCCAGGTAACAGAGAAGCAGCACATTTTTAATGATCGTTGCTGTCATCCTTTCCTCCCTAGTCAGCCTTCCACCTCCGCAACCTTTCCATCAGCCTCAGCTCTCTGTTTCGCCCTCTTTATCTCTAAAGAGAGGACTAGAAACTGCATGTGTCATATAGGTGGAGCCTTAAAAAAAGACATGAAATATTTCAACAGAATAGGTCATGTCTATACAGCAAAATGGCTTAAGTGTGAAATAAGTGTAACTTAACACTGTTATGGATGTAAGGTGTTGTGAATATTGTACAACACACCACATAACACTGCATATTTTTCCACTGTGTGTAGCACCAGTCAAGTAAGAGAAGATCTCCTTGTATAGTAACACATGACAATGCTAAGACATCAACAAACTGATGAAAAATGTCTATTTTTTGTCTTTTTTTTTTTTTTTTTTTTTTTTTTTTTTTTACAAAAAAAATCACTTTTACTGGACAAAAACATCTTCATGAAGATATATCACCCACTAATAAATACCCCTTCCCCTTGGCTACTTTTTTTTCAGTTACTGGAAATATTTGTACCGTAAGACTCATGGAAATCTCTGCAACCAACAAAATAAAAATGACTAAATCTTTTACAGAGTATGTCCTAAGGTGATGCTCAACAATGGAAACGTAAAGCAAAATATCACAGCAAAAATTTTAAGACTCAAGTGCATTGTATTGTGGAAATGGGGGCATGATTTAAGCACAATGTTACACTAAAGAGCTTTTTTTAAGAAAACATATTTTGGTCACAGTTAAAAGACTAGTTTCAATGTTTGTCCTCTTTTCTCTACTTTTCAGATCTATCAGACAGTTGTTTCTTATTAAGATGCCTTCTGTGAGAACAAATAGTATTTCTTGCATTGATAACTTTGTTTGACAAACTAATTGCATGCTGTTGACAGATTGTGGTCAGTAATTATGGTGATCATGACAAACATACACCTCTTAAACAAACAGAGTAAGAGATACCAACTCCTCTGCCTATCAATTTCCTTGTGTTTGTGAAACAGCAACTCACATTTACACAGACCTGGACCTGTTCTGAAGCAAAGTATTTTGGAGCCAATTTTTTAATAGACTGTAAAGCAATGAGCCAAGGCCGAAGGATCTGTTCAGAGGCAAGAGGCTATCTGTTGAGTTTGAAACTGAGCATGTGCAAAAAGAAACTGGCACAAGTACAGTATGTTGAAGGTACTGTCACTTCCCCTGTGGCACAGTAGCCATCAATGACCCCAAACAACACCTAGATTCACCATTGCAAAAATCCTCATTATAATAATATTACACATCCCCTTGTATAGATGCAAAGTGCAAAAACTGAATTGGTATACATAACAGACAAAAAAGTAAAAATCAATAGAAATACAGATAATGATATCAGTGTAGGAGCCTAAAAAAGCATGCCGGCAACATCTGAATATCTAACAAGCAGTTAAAACAAGTCACTTTTTTTTTCTTTTTCCCGGTTTAATTCTCGTATTTGAAGCTAACATAAATGTGTTGAGCCATTAAGATGCTACCTCTTTCTTGCCTATAGCTGGAAGTACTGTACTGGACTGTAACATAAAACCATAAAGAGAGAAAAAAAGAAGCAAACAACCATCAACACAACTCTTACACAAAAAGCCTCTTGGGACATTATTTACAAATGGAGCTGTCATGCTTTTGTTAGGGGATCATTTAAAAGCTATCATTACACAAATACAACAAGAAGATTTTCTCTTTTTTTAATACTATTATTTCTGCAGGCAAAGTCACAAATAAGGTTGAATGGATTCTTTGGAGATGGCCAAAAAACATGAACTGGGGAGAAGATAGAAAAAAGAAAAGATGAAGGAGCTTATGAAAAACAGCCTGGGGTTTTGTTATAAAGAAAACTCAATGCCTATGAGCATCATCCTGTGTGTTCCTCCAAAGTCAATTAATTTTATAGATGGAGATAGAAGTGTCTTACAGTGACTTGTAAAGGACAGGCAGGAGGCATACAGGCATTTAGCTTGTATTTGATGGTCTTGGGCTGGGGTTAAAAGCTAATTTCAGGAGAAATAAGGATGAGGAATGAAGGGAGGAGCGGGCAGACTGACAGGAGGGTCGAGTGGCAAGTCATTCTTTAGTCTATTATTGTAGAGAAGGGCATGTTTTTATGGAGGTTGGGGTTTTGAGAGTGTCTGTTACGGCTGCGGACAGAACTGAATACCATGTTGCAGCCGGGGATTTTGCACTTGTGCATCTCACGCAAGTGCACAGTCTTGTAGTGCACACGCAGGGTCCCTTTGTTGCTGTACATTTTGTGGCAGATGTTACAGAGGATCCCACTACTGCTGCCATTACTGCCCCCTGTGGATGAAAGGAAGAATGGCGAGGAGGAAGCGTCCAACCCCTCACCTGGTCCTTCTTTTAGTTCTCCAGTATCATCCCGATGTCCCCCTTCCACCCGCCCCTCGGCACGCTGGGAGAAGTCATCTCCCTCACTGATGCCCTCCTCCTCATCCTCTTCTCCCTCCTCTTCCAAGTCATCCAATAGAATGCCTTCATCGCTGCCCTCTTCTGACTCATGTGAGGAGTGGATACTGCTGCTGGATTGAACACTGGATGTGGTGCTCAGATCCAACACCATATAGTCATCTGGCTGGCCCCGGAGCAGGCCGTTGGTGTGGTGGTTTTTAAGGTCTTGATTGAGAGGATGATGAAAATATTCATTGCTTATGGGGGAGTGGACATTGTGGTTCAGACCAGGGTGCCCAAAGCTGGCACCTCCGATACCCATTCTGGCCATAGGGTCCAAGCCCATGTGATACCCAGCATATATCTTGGCCAGTAACTCAGCTCGCAGGTCCTTGGGCAGTGGCGTGAGTTGGGGGTCCAGGACAATATCGTCCAGCTCTTTGGTCAGCAGTTTGCGGTGCAGGTTGATGTTGGAGCTGTGCCTAATGTGAAGAGATAATCACAATTTTAAATCAGTATGATACCAGTGAATTTAAAATTAAGATTAGCTCTAAGATGAACAACAACCATGTAAAAAAAAAAACAAAATTGTTTTTAAATATTTTCAAGTAGTCATACTTCTGTCAGATGGTTTCAGAATTACTTTATGTGTAGTAATCATTAAATCAGTCCAGACACAGAAACACTCACATCGAGAGAATTCCACCCTACAGTTCTGTTAGGGGAAAGTGCACAAACATAGCAATGAGGCAGAGCATCCTGCAAGTGTTTACCACTGTCAGCATGTCTGCACTGCACAGCCCTCAAATCCAATAGACTCTGACTCAATTAAATACTCCACATATTGAATGGGAGTTTATCAATTGATTTGAGCTGTGGTAATGTGATAATCGAGAGGAACTGGATAGCATATTAGCACAAGGCCCTGACAGCATTATCGCATTCGTTCCATATTGGAGGTGGCTTAATCGAGCACCTCAATGAACATGTCTTTATGTAGCCCTGGATTTAATTAAGATGGGCATTTTTCCCAAACACAAGGCAAACTGTATCACACAAAGTGCTATAGCTGATGAAAGAAACCCAGTAACAAATGCCATGCTTAAGCCAGGTTACAATTAGTTAGCAAACAAAGCCATGCTACAAGGTGCAAGGTGAAATGGACTTGGAAATGGAATTCAGTATCTTTTTACTCCAATTTCACAAGTGTCAAGTTAAAACCAAAAAAAAAGAGGAGGTGGGGGTGGGTCACGGTATACACACATCACAATAAAACTGCATAACGCTGATAGAAAACTAAAGCAACCAATGACCAGTCTCAAATATGACATCCACAAGGCCTATTCCTCTCACATCAGCTCAACACTTAGATTAAATAGCAAAAATATGCAAACACTCAGTGCCTGTAATGTGAAGGGTTTCCATGCAGGGAGGTCACATGTGTGTAAAACTAAACAAAATTGAAAAAAAAAAATTGAGAAAAGAATAAGGTCATCCTTAGCAGGATGGGTAAAAATGGAGTCACAATGGATAACAGAGCTTACCAGCAGTGGCAGGGTTGATGCAGTCAAAAAGGGTCCCTTTCCTTTAATTATTTACTTCCCTATCCGACATTGTCCTGCAAGAGGTAAAAATACATTCAATTGAGGGACCCTTTTCTGTGAACCAAGCAACCAGGAGCCCGTCCACTCGAGCATCGTCAGCATTGTGGAGAGGGAGCGTGGCAAATCCATTGGCTGTGGTTGTCACAGCATATGTGTGTTTGCACGTGCGTGTGTTTGTGTGAAAAAAATATATTTCTTTTATGTAGTATGACTTGTTCATAGACTGTATAAATCCTTTGTTCTTCTTTATCCTCTGATAGTGGAGTCGCAACCACATGGCTTTAACTTATGGATATAATATGGGGCTCATTCATTGCTGGCATGTTCAAATGTATGTGTGTAGCTGTAACAGACAAGAGTGTTTCTGAATTATACTGTAATAATCTATGTGATTAGGCAAATGGGTGCAGTTTCTGCAGAAACATAACATGCTTGAGAAGAGGGGCAACAGATTTGCTTTGAAAAGCCTGAAGTTCAGGATGCTGTTGATGATGCTCAGGTAGGCAGGTCCTTTGCAACACTTCTCCATCTCTAAAACAACACCTTCTCACTGCTAATAAGCTCTAAATTAACCATTGCTATCTAGTAAAGTCAAACATGCTAAATATCATGCAGAATGTATTCTGCAGAATAGTAACGATAGCCATTTTAGACAGTCAGAATGCACACCACATTGCTACACAGTTACTGTATTGAAATGAAAAATAATTACAAATATTACTACAACGTGTTTATGTATTTTACAGAAATATACAATCAAGATGGCCCTAAGAAAAGGTGACTTTACAGTGTGCCAGTTTTTGGACTGTTATATATGAAAGTTATTTGAATATAAGAATGAAAAAGGAGAAAAAGAGACCTGTTTACGGTCATTATGATAAGCAATGTTATTTAACCTCTGTGTTGGCGGTGCCTCCTCGCCCTCAACAATCAAAATAAGTCAACTAAATCCACACACTGAGGATGCCCTCATCCCTTCATTTATCAGGTTTAGACTTTCTGCCCCATTTCCCACTCCCTTCCATTCCTCCATCACTCCTCTTCAGTATGTTCTATCCTCCATCCCTACAGCTACAGTACCTCCCTGCTGGCCAGTAATGTGGCTGGCAAACCAATTTGACAGTCTCATCTTCGTCCAAAAGATGGGGGAGGCCTCCGGAGGCCCCGTTTTTGACTGTGCAGAGGAGGCAGAGTGAGAGTGTGCCTATCCCATTTGAAGTTAATTATCTTTAGGTTCATCTGATGGCCCTTGCCCTTGCTTTTGTGTCTAAGAGAATATGTATGTATAGGTGCATGCATGTATTTATATCATCTAAATGCCTTATAATGTTTAAATGAGATGGAGGGCTGAGTAGTATTAAATTGACATCAGTGGTTCTTTGTCTTTCCTATCATCTGGGGTGTGTTATGAGGTTTTCTGTATGAGGGAGAGGTCAAGAATTTTAGTCAAATTTTTCACTGTTACTGTTTTATCTCCTTTGTGTTTTTTCAACTCCTTGAACAGAGCAAGCTACAAATAGTTTGAGGATTCTCAAAGAACCAAAGAACATAAATTAAATATGTCTTTAAATATGTATTAAAAAAGTTATAATTTAAAATTACTTGCAGTTTCATAACTCCATTTCTGTTGATGATAGTGTGCTTACATGGGTATCTATATGTTTTACGTCAACAAATAGAAATTACTTCTTTATTCTCCTTAAAATGAATCACAATTAAGCCATCAGTGATAATACAAAAGGGATCTGATATTTTAAGTTTTTGTCTTTTCAGCAGATGCTTCAAACTGGACTTGAGTGGCTTTTACTAAGATATTCTCTGTATGAGCAGCATGCCCTTTGTTTATAAGACACAAACACAGAGCTGATTGTGTAGCAGAGGAGCTGGGCCCACATGCCGTGAGGGGACCAAGGGAAAAGAAGAAAGATGGAGAGAGGGAGAAGAGAAGAGGAAAGAGACTCCAACATAATTAACCTTCACTCTCTCCATTTGCAGTGGCTCATGCAGGGACCATGGGCAGCGCACGGCTGCACCATGGGAACATGGGAGAGAGAGGACACCTGCTTACTGCAGCGACACGAAGAGAACAGGTCAAACTGTTGGGGTGAAAGTTAAAAAGAAATGCAAGGCGGGGCTGATAAAAATAAGATATGTATGACAAGTCTTGTCACCAGTTTAAAAATCATGATAAACAAGGCTAATAATAGTGATGACTACTGATGTGTGCCTCTCCAGTAGTTTATCTTGTAGCTTCTTTATCACGTGTGCCGACACTGCTCAGTCCTCAAAATAAATATGCAATCATTTACTGCCGTGTAGCAGGCACCTGGGAGGCTGAGGGAAAACACCCCAATGTACAAAAACCACACACACACACTTAAATTGCTGTGTTTTACACTCAAAATCACTTACTTTACATGCTTGCTCCAGGGCACGGAAAATTATCCTTTTCCAAATGAGTGAGTGAGTATTGTACCAATGTGCACAGATGTTTTTACATGCATGTGCTTGAAATCTGCTGTTTCCTCAACAGTGCAAAGATTTAAATTGAGCATTAGAGATGTTCCTGGATTTTACATTATATTTAGTCCAGGTCTGAAAGTCATCAGTTCCAAGTTGTTTTTCCACAGTAGATGGACTGACCCCACACTTGTTTTCTTCTTTACTTTGATGCACCAGCTTTTGGTGCTGTGTGGTGGTGTGCTACGGGCTTTTGGTTTTTCTCAGTCAGTGGACAGATATGCTGAAGACTCTCCTGGAGCTTGATGTGAACAGCCAGGCAAAGCTGCATTTATAATGTTGCTTTATTTAATGTTAATTCATAGTAAAACATTGAAAAACAAAACACTGATTTACTTTATTCTTAAAAATCTTTAAAGATTAATACTTTGCATTAAATATTTGTTAATCTTAGATTAATTACTATAAAAAAAGCTGAAAAGACTACTTATTAATTGTTACTGCTAGTACAGTGTACACAAATAAATTAAATAAAATCATTTGTATAAGGAATATAGTTTAACTTATCAAATTTAATAGCAATAAACTATCGGGCATTATTTTGTGCATGCAGTTTCCTAATCTTATCAGAGCAAACACTCTGATGAAAACAACGGAATTATATTCTCATTTTATTGCTTTCATTACACTCAAATACACATTATGTCATTAGAGGATTATCCTGGGAGAGATCTGATGAGAGCGATGCTTGTGTATTGACTCGTCTCAAAGCCCCGGGATTTTTCTAGCTCTGCAGTACTCCACTTTCTGTTGTTTTGTTCTCTGCTTGAACCTACAGCAGAGTAATATGTCCCATATGCTACCAGGAAACAACAGTGTGTGTTAGCCTTACTCACCCAAAGCTATACTGTAAGAGCTCAAAGATGCATTATTGTTTTTGATTTTTTTTTTTCTTTCTTTATCTATCAATGTTGTGAAATTGTTAGGAATATCCAAGCTGACAAGGTGTTAATTTTTCTCTACACAGTGTGGTCTAATCTTTCCCCTTTCTCTCCCTATCTGCAGCAACTCTGTTACTCCTGGCCCTCATATATCTGAAAACTCCTCATGTCTGCACTAAATTTTCTCCCTATTTTATTCTGATAATTTTTTACTCTTCACCATTGTCACCTAATTTAGTTTTTTATGAGCCATTATGACACCAGGTTCCAGCATAAAGAAATTAAATGGAATAAAAAAAAAGAATAAAAAGCAGAGCTACAGTTTGAATTTCAGTTTCTGATTGAAGGAATCTATTTTAACACCCACAAAAAAAGAGGAAAAAAACATAATATCTTAATATATTGTGAAGAAATATTTTGTTTTTTTTACTAAAATCACTTTTCCAATTGCTGCAAAAATGTAAAGTCAATTTTATTCTAATCTGAAGTTAAAATAAAAACAGAATGAAAATATACTTTTTTTGTAATCTACCTGCTTGCGTTGCATGAGATAACATGTGTAAATGTGAAAATGCATGTATGTTTGACTTGCCTTGCCTGGGGAATTTTCTTTTATAAAGCTTTCAGAGAGCTACACACACTCATTGGTGGCATTGCACCACTGTGAGGCAGTGCATGCCGCAATGACACTTCTGGTTCTTTGCTACTGTCGGCACAGCTGTGTTAGATGAGCAACAGGCTTTCACCTTTATGGAAGGGGAATATGTCTTTTGTTCTGCTTCCTATTTCCTATCTCACAACCACTATAATAAAGTCTCAGAGCCCTATTTACATACTGCTAATGAATAAACAGGTCAAGGTACAGCTATGCAAAAATAACTAATGTAATAAAAGGCTTGAGGTAAAAAAAAAGAGGAGTAAGTTTGGGTGGAAGGAGGGAGCTATGTTGAAGGAAGAGACAAGGTGACAAGGTGCAAGTGAGACAAAGGATTTAAAAAAGATTATAAAAACTCCATCTCGTAAGAATTTGTTTCCCTGTCATTCAGTGTTGCTTATTAATGTTACAAGAAAAATAAAACTTTAAGTCTCACAAACGAACAGAAAAATTAAAGCATTCATGTAGACTAAATGTTGTGTTTAATCTATTGAACAGGTCTAGCAGTATAACACCATACAGATTTTTTGCACACAATTACCCTTTTAACCCTTTGGAGAGCCCTTGTAAACCTTGGGCACTCTTAACTTTCTGCATCTCCAACATGAATCAAGGCATCAACCATCTGTCAGTGCTGCTCCAGTATATATATTCTGCAGATTGAGTGTGTGGGACTGATATGTGCTAACAAGCCCAGGTGAGCGTGGTTAGCCTCACCTCTTAATGCGCTAATAAATGCAGCGGTTTGACAAAATGCTGTTGATGTTAATGAATGCATCTTCATCTCCCTGTGACAAGGTGAGGTGGTGAGGGCAGGTAAACAACACACTTCACCTGGAGGTTTGAGTTAAGCTAATGCAGTTTTTTAGTGTGTATGTGTTTCTTATCATGGCACTCTGCTTTTCTGAACTTTGACTTAACACAGAGCAGATGTGCCTGAATGTCTTTTTTTTAGTTTGCTATTAGCATACAGATGTTAAGTGATACGCTATCCAGAAAAACTTTGCAAAAGCACTGTAGTTAAATCTCAGATGACTAACATGACATAAAACTCACAAAAGCAAAAGTATGTTTTAGCATGGCTTTAGAAAAAGCACATGCTCCATTAAACATACATTTCTAATGGCATTGTGATTAAAAAACAGAATCAAACCTACCTGTATATGTCACCCATACAGTAAAATGAAACTGTTACATTATGAATTTGTCACACTAACCTGTCTCGGCTTCGCCGGGAGGGGAAGGCAGCGTTGCAGCCAGCCACAGTGCACACGTGCATCTCTTTGAGGTGCACATTCTTGTAGTGCAGTTTCATGCTATAGGAGCTCTTGAAGCTCTTCTTACACACATAGCAAATCTTGGGGTCAGGACTTGAACATGAATCTCCTTCTGGTGACTGAGAAGAAGGGAATTTGGGTGGGCTGGCACCATATCCCATTGAAGAGATGAAGCTCTCATGCAGAGCAGCCATGCTTGCAGCGGCTGCTGCCATGCCTCCATTATAGAGGCCGTACTGACTCATGCAGAACATGTCGTAAGTTGGATCATTGAGTTCTTCTTTAATTTTCATGGAGGGTTGATTGGGGGAGGAATGACCTTTTCCTTCCATTTCTTTTCTTAAATGGGCTTCGTCACTACCCTCATTGTCTTCCTTGTCCAGACCTCTGCTATGCTTGTGCTGTTCCTCCACATCCATCAGCTCATCTCGGTAGAACATCTTGGAGTCTGAGGTTTCAGACTCATTTTCAAAGTCTCTCTCATGGTCTTGATCCTCTGAGGTAAAGCTATCCATACAACGTAATTCGGAAGCTGCACCTCTGCTGTCACTGCCAGTACCTTCCCTGCATTCATCTTCACTTTGTCTCATCATTCCTCTTAGAGCTAAGCCAGGACTCATCTCATCCTGGGAGGGGGACTGCTGCCCACTACCACCACTTTGGTGTCCAGTGCCACTTCCACTGTTGTTGTTGCTATTACAATTTCCATTCATTTTGACATTGTTGTGAAGAAGACTTGACTGATGATGGTGGTGATTATGGTGGATGTTATCATCATCATCCTCGTCTTTGTCCTCATATTCGTCTGCCACATCAATCACTTCCTTCTCAATCTTAACTGGCATACTAGATTTACGGGGTTTCTTCTTGGGTGTAGGGTCACTGATGCCAGTGGTGAGATCATGATTGGCACTAGGAGTTGGTAAGCGATGGGAAATGGAGCCTACCTCTGACATGTGAATGTTATTGTGTGAAACAACAGCGGCCGCCAGCATCTGCTGTTGTTGATCCATCAGCGTAGTGCTGTTGGTAGTAGTGGGCATGATGGGGCTAGTTGGCAGTGACACTGGAGGACTGACAAGATCTGCTGGGGACAGTAGTGTTCGGTAGAATGGGGGCACTGGCTGGACAGGCTGTACCGACTTCAGCGAGGGGAACACTAGTGGACTTTGCAGGGGGGACTGAAGCATAGGGTCTACCGGTGGAGTAGTAAAGCCCAGTGGCGGCCTTCCAGGGCTGGTAAGTGTGAAGCCACCACTCTTGCTGTTTGAGATGACTGGTGTACCAGCGGTAGAATTGGCACGGATGAGGTCCTTATCGCGGTTATTTCGCAGCATTGGCATGTGCAACCGTGGATTGGGATTGGCACTGTGGCGGTTGCGGCTGCGCAGTGAACTGAAGACCATATTGCATCCTTCAATGGTGCAACGATGTTTAATCTTCAAGTGTACAGCATTGTAATGTATCTTTAGTGTGCCTTTATCATAAAAGGTTTTCCCACAAGAGTTGCAGCACACCCGTCCCTTACGTGAGGTGGCACCCATGCGGCGCATACGATGCATCTTAGAGGAGAAGGAAGGATGGGTAATGGTTTTAGAAGGTTCATCCTTAACAAAGTGGTGGTGGACTTGGTGATCACTTAAGCTGTTGGATTGCTGAGGTTGATTTTGGGACTGCTGTTGGCCCTGCTGCTGTTGCTGCTGAAGCTGTGTATGCTGTTGCTGCTGTTGAGCCTGCTGGGTGGAAGGGGTAGGTGAGATGGGTGATGCACGGTTGTTGGGTTCTGTCTTGGGTTCATTGTTGTTGTTGATTGGTCCCAGAACACCGCGACTAGGACTCTGACCTGTGCGGAAGGGAGAAAGTGACACTTCTGATTCACTGGTCTCCACTTGTTCCCCTTGGTTTGGCAGGCTGGGTTCCCGAAGCCGCAGGGCAGACTGCTCCATTGGGAGGCCGTTGGGGGGCAAGCCAAGCATGGGGGCAGAGACTGGGTTGATGTACTGGAACGGCAGGAGGAAGGCTAAGCTGTTAGGGATATTTTCAAAATGGTGAATGCTGGATGGGCTACTGTTTTCCAGATGTGTCAAGAGCCCTGGACTGCGGGTCCTGTTATTACTTTCAATGAATGTCCTAATCCCAGAGTCTGTCTTGGATGAGGGAACTGTTACTGCCTGACCTTCTTTCTCCTGAATGGCCATCAGTTCTACAATGGACTTGGTTTCACCAAAGCGCAGAAACTGCTGCAGGGTGATGATCTCCTCTTCACGGGACATGATGGTCCAGCGGTCTAGCACCTTGCCTGCAGCATCCTAAATGCCCCAGAAGAGAAAAGAGAAAGATACAATTCTTTATTGATTTTGAATAATCAGTGTGGTCAAAGGAGAAGATGGAGCAGGGGTTAGGCGAGTTTTTCTGCTTATGAAATTCAGAGGTCCCTGGAGCGACACATAACAAACTGAGCTATGCTGAAAATCTATCCCTCCACTGTCCCTCTTTCCCAAACATTATTCATCCTTTTTTCCACAGACCAAACATGCAGATGTATATGTTAATAATGATAAAAGTGGGTAAAGGTTTTACTGAACTTATCTGAAGCAACAAAGTAAGGCAATTAGCAGGTCTCGGTGACTTCAATCATTTTGAAGTTGTTAATCTTTGAGACAGAATAAAATAACTTTATAAAAAATGTCAACTGTTGCTTAGACTCCCTCAGTGTACAAACTGTAATTTCTCATAAATGTCTAAGCCAGAGGAAAAAAATAATGCAAACACATATAATAGAATTATTAATACATGCCAATAATCAGACCTTGGTTGGCATATGTTTTATCCTTTTCTTTAAAGTAACTTGAGCATATAGGGAAAGGCTGACTTTAGAAGTAAGTATTTTATGTTTATGTAAGGTTGTATTTGAGGAGGCCTCAAAAGTGTTTTTGAAGTTGTGTTCCTTTCATTGGGCAACTTAGATTTTCATCCTGACTTATGATAGTGATATTACATTACAGTCATTTAGCAGACGCTTTTATCCAAAGCGACTTACAGTGGTCAGGCAGTAGCATTAAGGGTCTTGCCGAAGGACCCAACTAGAAGGTATTAATATTCATCCCCTGGGGGAATTTAATTCTGGTCGACTGCATGGGAACGACACTGTTTGTCATCTGATGCTTCATTTTAAGTTGACAATAGGTACCTTTGGCAAAAGGTAAAATAGATTTTAGCAACATATAATTTATTATAAACCTCTGCATTTCTTGTTCTTGTATTTTTTTGAAGCCTGGGAATGATGAGAAACATGTTTCCATTCCAACATATCTGAACTCCTCTGCTGGGACTTGGGCATTATTCCAAATAGAGCACTTGGCTAGCATCATTTGGGCTATGAACAGTAGAAAACTAAGAAACTCAGGCTCCGTGCATATGTGCACATTGTCAAACATCAAGAGCTGGCGAGGGATTCTGGGAAAAGAATTTTGGCAAATGCTTAAAACTGACTTCGTGGTATAGCTACTAAGGTTGAGGCAATGAAAGTATTTTTGTCTTCTTATGTAGACCCATGTCTCTTCCTACTGGTGAGAGCTAAAGACAGATGACTTTGCAAAGTGATTATAATACATTCACTGTTAATACTATTATATGAGACGGGGTATTTGTGTAAACAAAATGGAAATTTACAAGAGAAGCAGGAAGAGATAGTGTAAATACTCCAGCTCACACACAGGCTCCTGAGAGACTGGGATCAAGTGACATCAGGGGAGTAACACAAGCTATGACAATTAGTTATACTGAAATGGTAACATTTCTTATGTGCTCCTAGCTGCTGGCATCTATAAAAGATAAATGGCAACTCTGGTGAGTAGAAAGCTGTAAAAACCAACATCACAAAGCACAAAGGGCCTGTAAGGAGAAAACAGAAGATAAATGTTTAAAGAGAGACAGCAAAAAAGAGTACGGGAGAGACACAGAGGAAGAAACACAGAAAATAAAAGTGAGTGGTTTCATATCATGCCCTTAGATATACTGGAGAAACAGATTCTTCTGAGACGAAACATCAATAGTCACTGGGGTATTTGTTGTTAAATATACATTAAAAAACATTTTACACTTTCATTCTGTGTGCGCTCTGGAGTTTAGCCTGGAGGTATGACTTTAAATTCTAGCCTGGACACTATTATT
This sequence comes from Melanotaenia boesemani, assembly GCF_017639745.1. NCBI lineage: Eukaryota > Metazoa > Chordata > Actinopteri > Atheriniformes > Melanotaeniidae > Melanotaenia > Melanotaenia boesemani. Next base: position 16,932,818 of record NC_055685.1, read on the forward strand.
TCATACTGCATGGCCATCTGGGCATTAGTACTTCCATTTGGTTTAATTGAAACAAAAAAAAATGAAAGCAAATTAGAAAGTGAATCTTTAAATAGTTCCACCAGCAGAAAAAATCTTAAGAAATTGTGGTTCTTTTCAAATTTTCTAGAGACAAAAAAGGGACTAATTTGTGCTGCACACTTAAATGCACTAAGGTAACTAGTAACAGCTCAGACTCAACATGGCACAAAAAGCTGAATGCAGTTTTAAGTGTTTTATTCTTAAGAATGGCGAACTGCAAGTGTATTTGCATTTTAAGGATAGCTACTGAGGCATGTTTAATTCATGCCTGTTTAAAATATCTTAATATCAGTCTCCTATTTATCCGTCTTTGAATCAAGATTAAACTAGCTTCATAACTGCTCATAAAATAGAGTCCATTTTAGTTGAACTTCCATTAATAAATGCTAAAGAATAATCTCAAACTATCAGGCATCTCATTAGCAAACCTACAAAAGTTTTGTTTTAATGGAGATCAATAAGATGCCTTCAACATGCAATTTTCCAACTCTACCTTAATCACTGAGTGAGTAAAACAAGGATTATTTTTATTTTACCTTCTGCCAGTGCTTTAAATTCTTTACTAATAGAGTCAGTCAAACATTACACAATGACACAGGCCAAACTGCAACCAATTAGTGTGAAAAAGAACCAGCTAGATATCAGAACAGGTCAGCAGTTCTTCTAAGCACTAGATCCTGACTGAAAGAAGGCTGCTGAGGCATTCCTCTTCAGTGGTCAGTTGTGCTTTAGATGGAGGCTAAAAAGTGTTTGAACTGAGATCATGGTTTAGGCATTGACTCAAGACAAGTTGAAAAACAGTGCCAATCTTTCTAACAAAGACAATGCAAAGGACAAAAGTGATTATAATTTTATAAAGTAAAATTTTGTGAAAATGATTGTTTATTTAGTCAACAAGCTTTTCAATCAAAGGCAACTGTAGCTCCTAAATTAGCAAATATCGCTTCACAAAAGCAACATCACAGATAAGACGATTAAAATGCACGTTATATTTAATTTAGCATCTAAAGTGTTGTTGACACACATTTGTATACTAACACATGCCCCCATAATCTTTACTACTGTATGTCTCACAACTCCACTCCCCTGCATTAGCCTTGCAATGCTGTGAGAGAAACAAATATGCCATTAGAAGCACTTTTACAAGTAGGCACTCATCTTCCAATTAGCTTAATGTGGCCCTCTTCCCCTTATATTTTCCAGGCGTGCCCCACCTCTTCTTGTACACTCCCTCCAGTAAAATCTCATTAATCCACCCCTCCCCCATCTCCCCTAGTGCTATGACATATTAGTCTGTCATTATGCATCCCAGAGTCCTTTAAACAATGCAGCTAAACCTCTGTTTGCCAGGTTAATGACTATTAGCCAATAATTACAGCAGAGAGACGATGGGGTACCCCACTTTATCTGCTCGACAGCTTCTGCTGTTAGTTTATTTTATTTGCCTGCTTCCATGTCTCCCAGTATTAATCTTGAGACCACTGTATTTATTCATCTTTTTGCTGCTGTAATTATTCTGAATCCATTGCTGTCTCTAATACTGTGGGGCTGTGATATTTTTCAGTGGGGTTTCCATCTCATAGATAGTTGACTATGTGGTCATGGGCCAGGTTACCACTGTCATTTGAGACCAATCTGGTAACTAGCAGGTTATGCACTTGGCTCCATCAAGAAGTGGAACGTAGACTTGTTTGAATGGTGGATAAGGCATAAGAGATTAGCAATCTAAAATATATGTGACTAATTTTGATCCATCATACCTAGTAATTCTTTTTGATAAACAATAGGAGATACAATGGCACACAACAAAAATAATGTATCACAAAATAGACAGTGTTGATCTGTGCTTGTACACACCAACTCAAATGGGAGATATCTGTCCCTCACAATCTATGCTGGACGATAGCTACACTGGTTTACTTGCAATAGGAAGGATCAGTTCTCACAATGGCAAAGCGAACCATGGGAACCACATTGATTCACCAATCAACTTGCAGTGAATGTGATCTCCACTAAGCCTCAAGGGAATCCCCATTGATCTCAAGTCCTGCTCTCAGATCTAGTTCCTTAAAAAAAAGAAGAAAAAACAACATACTCTATTCCTGTGTTTGCCACTTCAAGAGAGGTTAAGCAGAAGTTCCTTGTGATCTGAGAAGGTCTTGAACCTTGACGCTTCCTTTTCCATATTCTGCCTCCCTTTCCATTCCATACTGGGCTGTATGAATAATGCAAAGAATCTAGTGGCGAGGGGGCACCATGGGGGATGGGTTCATGCAAAGCCTACTGCCTGGAGCCATCACATCAGAGGGCAAGAGCTCCCAAGAAACAGGCCGCTTCCCCATAGGCTCCCCAGTGGCAGGTCAGAGGTCATGTGTGAACCACGTACTCCACTTCTTCCCTTGTGATGGACCACAGAAAAATCAGTAGCTACATCAGGACGTGGGTGGAGGACATTTGTAAGAACCATAAAGGTTGAAATTTGCACTCTCTGATCTCAGTAAGCCTCTCTTTGCGGCATGCTTATGAGTAACATATTTTTAAAGTGACCCTCAAATGTTTTATTTTTTTAAAAATCTAGAAATAAAATGCATTATTTTAACTCCAACTTAACAATAGACTATATATTTATTTGTAACTAACATGAAAACTAAAAAAAAAACAGTACCATTGGTAAATTTTCATATATTTACAGGGAAAACAAGAAATCAATATGTATATCGCGTTTCTTTTAATACATATAGCTAAAAGTAACAATTGCAACTTGTAAAAATAACTATTTTTATTGATCTTTTTTAAACTGCTTCGTTGAGAATTGTGTGAAAAGGATCTCATAAAAAGCCTTAATTCCTCCCTGAAAATAATCAAATAAACTGCTGGGTCTTGTTTTGTTTCTTGTGTTCACATTTATTGAGCATGCACATCAAATCTTAAATATATCTTAACCCCTTTATTGGACAAGTGATCATATTTGTGCACTTCATTGGAGATACAAAATGCCTCTGTGTGTTTGCCCATAAAATCATAGAAGCACACTAAGTTCTCCACACCAATCATCAAAAATCAGGCTACTTCCCAGCTACTTCAGTGAGATCACTCTTCAGCATAAAAATTTGAGAAAACTGTTTGTACTGTCCACTTACTGCTATATTACTTTTGTTATTTTAGAAAAAAAAGCATACAAGTTTTAAAGTGTTGTAATATCCTGAAATATTATAATAACTCTCTTTTCAGTGGTTGATATGTTAAATTTCTAAGTATTTCAAAAAGTGCCCAATGAAGGATTAAAATATAAAAATATATGTACTGACACAGAAGTAAGGCATGCCAGATTATGTTTTTATATATCATCCCTTTTAAAAAGTAAATAATGTGGAAATAGAGGTGACTTAATAAGGTCCAAGTAGGACTCCCTTCACCAACTCATTCTTGATTATAACTTGGAACAGATCAATTCAGGTTTTGATTCCTGCTTTATCACTTAATTAAGTACCATGCAAAGGGCATTGCCTTAGTCAATATTATGTTCATCACTGCCAGAGAAGACTGTTTCCTGGGCTCCAGCATAAGTAAATGTGAAGAGGCCACAGGGCTTATTCTGCTGTACCAGACACACTGATCAGCTAACAGGCCACAAGATACCCTGACTTCACCTTTCGACCAGATTTAACTTGTGGCTTTGGTTAAAAATTCATGACTGTGTGGTAGTTGTTGCTAAGGGCACACTAATCGACTGGAGTGAGATTTATAGTCCAGTTGTAGACTGTAAGGATGGAAAGAGTTGGGGGGGGGGGAGGCTGGACAGGGGGTTATTATAGAAGACTTTAGCACAGACGAGTGAGTCACAACCTGGCACACACCAGGTTCCAGGTGGCCTTTTGTAAACAGTTTCCATTTCTTTCTCCATCCCTTGTCTTTTTTCATTATCTGTTTCTGAAAGCATATCCATCATTTTAGATCTCCCGACTTTTGATTCATCTGATTCTTATGACTTCCACCATCACCACCGTTTATGTTCAAAAGCTGTCCCTCGGCATCTTTAAAGAGTGGACAGGACAATCCTTTGGCCACAGCCCAGCAGAGGTGCAGATGGACCAGCACGTGGAAGCCATTTCAGGCCCCAGTGCATAGCAGAGCAAAGTCTGCCGCTCTCTGAGTTCAGAACCTCTTAAGAACCGCCTTGCAGCACTAACATGTGAGCAGCATTTGGGTCTGGGCGGATGTATTGATTCCCTGTCTCTCAGCACAAAGCACACAATAACACTGTAACGTTGGCTTGCCTCACCCAACTGTGCTAAGGAACCGTAACCATGGTCAATGTGTAAAACCCAGCAGACCCAGCACTAAGCTAGAGGGGATGCCTCCGAGAATAGAGGTGGGGTGATAGAAGCAGAGAGAGAATGTCTGATGTTTCACATTAATTGAGGATGATTCGTGTGATCTCCTGGGTTGAGATACAGCAGCCAGGTCTGTCGTGGGCCTGGGAGACAGATGTGGGGGCCTCTGCACTCCCTCCAGGGCCTGTGGGGAGCAGTGAGGCGGCTGAGAAATAGTTTGTCTGTCCAGTGTGTGTGTGTGTGTGTGTGTGTGTGTGGTGGTAGAAATGCCTTTCTCTCCCACTTATATCACATCTCCTTTGTCTTGATTACTATTTTGGCAGGAATCCGTAACAGAGAAGGTGCATTAACATATGCTCACAATTTGCTCTTTGGCTACATAATTGCATGTTGCACTGTGACTTGATGTATTAGTAATTTCTGTCTTTTTTTATATGATACACATTATGTATTTTGGCTAGAAGTGAGAACAAAACACAATTTTGGATGAGCAATGTAGAATAAATGATGTGGGGTACAGGGTTCTAGAACATAAAATCAATATGTGATAAGTTGTTTCTGATTATATTATGAATGATAAAAAGTTACACCTCTCCAATCAAAAAATGTGTTACATTTTTACTAAAATTGCATCTATACTATCTTGGGAAACTGATCTCCACTGTCAAAATACTCCACACAACAATTTTACATCACAGTGTAAAAGGAAATAATGTGAATGGATAATGGATTACAGAGTAGGTAAACCTCCTAAGTCATTTTGTTTTGGTCTAGCAGGGAACAGATAGAGGTGTCTGTAACATGCAGACACACTGCATTAGAAGAGCTTTTCAGCTTTCTCCTGTGCTTTTGCTGTGCAGCATGCAGAAGGAAAGAGAATAAGCTAATGGACTCTTTATTTAATGTGATCAGAGCCATTATTGACATGCTGCCAGGAAGATGCAAGACCATTAACTCGAGTCTCTCTCTTTCTCTCTCTCTCTCTTGTACCTTCCCTCCAGCCCACTCCTTCCCCGACAATATTTCACTGTCTGACTGAATCACACACATAGGAGGGGCCAATAGACGGTCCCGGCAACCCAAAGGAATCTGTGTCTCTCATGTTAACTACAGGTCCAGTTAGGAGTTGACATAAATGATTTGATGCTCAGTAATAAATGAAAATAAAATATTGGCTGTCTAATCTGAATTTAAATTCTATAAAACACATCACAGACATACAAAGACTAGGAGCACCAGTAAATTTTGTGAAATAGTTTTTTTTTTTTTTTTTTTTTTTTTGGGGGGGGGGGTTATTTTGTCTTGCTTTTTTGCTGTATGTCCTGATGATTTAAATAGTTCCTGTCATTCAAACTCAGCATCTTGCAACCTTTCTTACGCTCTGACCTGCTGTCTATCTCATTTGTTTCTGCTTATTGATATCTGGAATTGTCAAATAAGAGAAGGGCCTATAATTCAAGGGGTAATTATAATGTATTTTGTACACTGTCACATTTCAGTGTAGAAACGTGTTTCTGACTGAGCAAAAACAGGAATTAAACATAGGTGTTGTCAAACTCTGTGTTATTCATTTATTTCAGTTAGATTTAAGCATTTAGATTTGGAAAAATAGACATTTTTGTCCCCACTTTATCATTAAAGTTAAATATGATATTTTCTCTGGAAAAGTTACATTTAAAAAGCAAAGAAAACATAAATGTGCAACACTTATAGCCTTGCCAGAACCAACACATAATGCTGGGCTAATTGATGTGTTAAGAGTATTGCCCTTTCATCAGAGTGAAATAGTGCACTGCTCTGGCAAAACAGTCCCATTTTGCTGGCAACGCAGTCACCGTGTTTTCCCATTCTGGTACTGTAGCCTGACATGTAAGTTGGCTCGTTCATCTTGGATGTGGATGGTGCCAGCGTGGCTGCAGTGCGGTTTACACTTTGCACCAGTATACATCTATCCTTGTGGCCCAAAGAATCACTACAGCAATGGCCCAAAAGGAGGTTCTTTTGCATGCATGTGTATGTGTAGAAGTTGTGCCCAGGACTCTTGGGGCATGGTTCCAGGTCCCTGGGTCTGTCTACTGTCATAAGTTCCAGAGTGGTGATTACTTACTGCAGAAATAAACACCATTACCATCTGGTGCTGACTCTTTTTGTGCAGTAACTTATACTGTACATCAAGAGAAGCTTTAGACCATTAAAGCACAAAGTAAACAGCAGTAACAGAAAATAATAATAATAATAAAATTTCAGTGTATTGTTTTGAATCCCTACACATGTTTGTGAATATATCCAATGACAACTTTTCAGTTGTTAGATGATAAAAGAGAAAAGAAGAAAAGGATAGAAAGAAAAAAAGTTTGATGGGGAGAGAGTGAAGACTGAAAGGTTTGCCAGGATGCATGGTGAGAAAGGTAGTATGATGGGGGTCATTCAAGACTATGAAAGTCTTGCAGAGCCAACAGATGTTTGACTCATCCACGGCACATCTGGTCCTTAACACACTCAATCCATTTCACTCAACTTCTCCTTTTTAGATTTTCATTGTTCCTCACGGTCCACTAAACTCTGCGTTTTCTCTTGCAGACCACAAAAAATCATCCATCATCTTTGATGCTAGCCACGTCTTGTGATTTTATTTTGTTTATGATTTGTATTGTTCAGATTTCGCCCCTAAAACCCTATCAGTGAAAGGAGGCATTTTTTCAGATGTGATACAAGTTGTAAATTCCAGCAAGGAACTTCAAACTCAGTGGCACAAGTCAGGGAAATGTGAGCTGTCATTCTTATTGTAGTGGACCCTGGGGGGGTCATACAGTGCTTAACAGCTTCATTGTTTCTTTTATTGTTGGAAACAGAGATGGGTGTGTACTGCACGGGTGCCTGAATTCTTGACTGCAACGTGACGAGAGGACTGTCAACTCCCTCTGAATCTCCATGCAACTTCCTTTAATAAATGTCAACTTTGTGACCCAGCAGCAAATCCCTGGCAGGCAGGGTGGCCATGTCAGCAGGCCAGCAAGCCACACAATGTCTGGGTTTGGCCCCGGTGACATGGGGGAAGTGAAGCAAATCACTGCTCTGTTTGTTCAGAGAGGGGATGCAAGGCCACCTGGAGACTCAGGTCCAGAATCAAAAGATTAAAAAAAAAACAAAAAAAAAAAAAACATGTGTGTGGGGCTATTAGATGTTGGGACAGGTGGCAAGTTTGTGTTTGCACAAATAAACAATATAGAAAAGGGGCATGATAATGCACCAGAAAATTAAATACTTATCGTAACTTGAGTGCAAATTGAATGTGTTTGTGCTGCAGGCTTCTTCTGATTTAAATCTATGTGTAATGCAATCTTCCTGTGTTTGGGTCTGCCCTGGTCTGGTAGAGCAATGCAGTGCAATGCTATTGATCCCTTTAGCCTTGCGGTCTGCAGGGTTCCTGTCAGTAAACGCAATGAGCTGGAGCACCTTCCATTCCCCCCTTCTGTCCTGTGTAGCACTACAAGCTAAATAGCCATCAGTGTGCTTGTATTGAAACTCAATACAAGCACACTGGGCCCTGGTTGTCAGCTAGCAGCAGTGCCTTACAACATCCCATGAGGCTCCAGCTAAGTTGATTTAGTGTCAGTGTAGCATCTCACCTTGTAGACTTGTGCCAGCCTAATATGTCGCGCTAATATGTCTCTCTATAAGAATTACAAGGCTGTAAGAGGAACCCAGATGCAATAAGTATGGATTAGCTAATGTCCAGGTTCTGTCTGCATCTTGTTGGAATGGAAGGGAGAGCAAACAATTGTAATAGCCTCTAACTGGGTGTCTGGCTGTGGCTTGGAGGTGAGGTAGGGGCATCCAGGCTTGTGGGATTTCTAAAGGAGCTCTGGGAAATAAACTTTCCACTCCACCAAAGAAGAAAGGGAGAAAAGGTGATAGAAATAACATTGAGAAAATGATTAGTGTAGAATGAGAGAGATGGAAAGAGTGTGATTGGATGTTAATGCTTTTCTTCTCACTATTGATCAACCTGGAGGGCTAAAGGTGTTTAGGTTAGAGGTCTTGAAGTTTGTACCTTGTCTGCTGTGTGTCTGTGTGTTTCTTCGTGAACCCATTGATTTGTGTTGCACTTGTATAGTTGGGCTGTGTGTAAGCCAAAATACCTTACAGGGAAAGAGTGGGATGGGAGCAGAGCTTGTAAAGAGGAGAAAACAAAAAGGTGGGAGAAGAGGTGAGCATTTGGTCAAATGGGGGCGTAATTAGGAACCATGTTACCGCTAAACTCTATAGATTGATCAGGGATAATTTATGGATGTTATAGCCTCCCTGCAGCCAAAGTACCTATGTGCTTTAATAGCTAATGTTTTATATAACTCCAAGAGACTGCTACTGTAAAGCAGTCTCTTTTTTTATTATTATTTTCATTTCTGCTTAGTTGTGACATACTGTAGGATTAATATCTAGATTTTGCCTTGATTTTTCTTTTTTTTTATATATAATTGATTTAACTAAATTATTTTATTCATTGTTAGTCTTTGCAGTTCTAAAACACTTTTTTTCCCATTGACACGAACTAAGCAAGAGTATGTCTTCCCCTATAAAAAGTCACTTATTCACACATGCACTCACAGAGACTATACTTGTCACTGGCAAATCCTTCAGGCAGATGTGGAGTGTGTGCCAGGAGCCTGCTGAGTGAGTAGGCAAGTGTGCCCCCAACTCAGTGCTGGCCACTACGCTGAGTTGCTTTGATGTGTGTTTGGGGAGGTCAGTGGAACAGCAGAGGGACTGTGTAATCCTTTGACATGCCTATGGAAAAATACAAGGATTCCTCTGACAGTGCGTGAACCAAAGGCTCGGCGCAGCAGCTACACTGCAGGACTCACTGCAGACTGTGTTGGGAAACAAACACATGAGCACACATGCAATGCAATGACACACATCTACACACAATTAACATGCATTAGTGTTCTAAGTCAGTCTCCCTGGTGAGGTTTTCTGGCTTGGTGGCGCTAATTCTTAAAAAGTAACGTCACTGGCAGTGCTGTCGTCTAGCCATGTAAGGTGCTGACCTCTACTAAAATGGCAAGCTGCATTGCTTGAGGCGCTCCTCTTAAGAGAAACACAGCACACACACAAACACAAATAGATGGCAGTACATTAATACAAACAGTTTGGTTTTGCCATTTGAATGAAGGACGGCAGACAAAGAGTTTTGGCTCTGTCCTATCGATACTTTGTATAATTGCGTCTTACATTTCCTAAACAGTAATGGGAAGCAGGTCTGTTGATCATTACGTTTTGGCAGAGCAACCCACTGCCAGATGTATGAGAGATGTGTGTGTATGTACATGTGCATATGTGTAAGATAAATAAAACAACATCAGATTTAAGAATTAACCACAGATCTAATATGAGATCTGCAAAATAAGCAGCAAGACAATAGTAGACATTTCATCTTTTTATTGTCTAATCGCCCATCTGACTGCTTGTGCATTTCCCCTCTTAACCTTTCAGATGCTCGCTAATGGGCCTCACAATGGAATTATTTACTACCCATGGCAGAGGGGCAAATGGGTCACATTATATGTGTGTGTGTGTGTGTGTGCGTGCAACCATGTATGCGCACTTGTGCCCCTTGTAGTCAGGAATGAATGATGGAGTCATTGAAGCACACAGTGACTGAGAGAGAAGAAAAAGAGGGGACTGAAGGATGAGTGCTGAGTGCTGCTTGCTAAAGTGAAAAATCATGCCATGGTGCTGAGGGGCCTGGTTTTGTCCACTGGGAGAGGTGACTACATTTATGCTCTCACTCAAGTGCTCTTAAATACTCTTCCTTTCTGCTTCCTTCTCTCTATAACCCTCTTTCCCAGTTGTCCCAAGGTCCCGTCCAGGTACAAATGGCTATTTGCTGTACAACTCCCACAACATGTTTGTGTCAACTTGGACTTGTCCCTAACATGTAAAACAAAAGATGAAAAAGTGTCCTTTTTATGTTCACAAATTGCTTCCTAGAGCACAAAAGCTTTCTGAATTGAGATGTCAAAGTGCTATTAGGAACGTTCGTGCTGGAAGAGGCCACACTGCTTCGCTGTCAGTTGGCTTTAATTCACTTAAGAGCTGATAAAAGTCATCGTGTGTGCATTTGTGTGTAAGTGAAGTGATTCACCTCGGCAATCAGTTAATCTGCATTTTCCTGAGCCTCTCACAGCAGGTCAGACCTCATTTAAAATTGAGGGAATTACAATAATTACATTTTTCTTGTTTGTTAAAATTCATAGATCTTATTTGAATTCATCATTAAAGAACCATGATTGAATTTAATAATTGGTATTATAGCAACAAGCTACTGACAAGGGGAAAATGATCAGTTCACAGTTTTATATCCTACTCATTCCTAATTGTGTCTTGCTGAGACAAAATGCTCACTTCTTGATTTAGCACAGCTAAATCAAAAAGTGAGCACAATGGAGATGAAAGCTGTCTTTGTAAAAGGAATCAACAGTGCTGCTAGCCGTCACCTGCTGGGGTTAACCTTGCAGTTGCCAACACGTTCAGATGGCAGATGAAACACAATAGCAGACAAGCCTTTCATTCTCACACCTACAGTTACAGGAGCGATTCTGTCAGCTGCGCAAAATTGTGCGTGTGCGTCTGTGCAGGAGTGCATGCATCGTAGACATATTTCCCCCTCTAATTAGCACAAGAGAGTCCTGGGGGCAATCAGACTTGAGGTTAATGAGAGGGGGAGAGAGCAGAAGAGATGAGTTAGGGGTGGAAAGTAACATGTAGCACGCTGCACCAGTGCTACAGCCTAATTCTCCCTTCTTATCACGCTGTCACCCTGAAGGGGCATCATACTCATGGCACCTACGTTGATGTCTGGGCCTGTGACATGTGTATGTGCACGCAAAGGCCTGTGAAAGCATTCATATCTCTGCAACCTGGTGAACCTTCTACCCATTTTTATCTCGCATTATCTCTTCCCTCACGTCTCTTTCTTCCTGAAAGGCCCAGATGTGACAGCATGTTTCCCATAGCAAAACAGGGCTGCCACAGCGGTCTTGGCATCTGTCTGATCTCAATTGGTGTGCGGCAGTGCTGATGGGAGAAAACACAGTCTACCAGATGTCATTGCTGAGCAGGGCCCAGGCAGACTGAGCACCGCTATTGTGGTATTACCAGCACAATTTATCGTCTCAGAGGGACTTACTTAACTGGGTAATTATTTTGATCTTCATTGAACAACTAAGCTGACTTTCAGGTATAAAAAATCCACTGATGTATGATTTGTCTATGCGACTGTGGCATAGTTGTAGTAATCAAATTCATGCAACACAAGCTCTCCTCAGGGTCTGGGCCAAGAGACATGATAGTTCAATGTGTTTAATTACATATATATCCTTTTTTATTTACTACTTTGTGTTTGTGTACTAAATTTTAAATTGTATTATCCTTAAATGGACACATGCCATGCTGATGAATCGTTTGTTTTAAGTCTTTTTTAAACCTTTTTTTCCTGTTTTTTTTTTTGCCTTTTTGATGGAGCTTTAATGTCCCTGTTGAACTGGTGACACTTTTATGATCTGTATATTCTCATCTGATCTACTGAGAAGACAAATAGAATTTTTCTCTCTAATGCTTGTCTTAGCTTATGTGACATTGTAAAGTCATTCTCAATTAAAAACAGAAAAGAAATGCAAGTCAGATCCTCTAATTCTTGAATCATGACCCCATTATTGACCTTTATCTTCAACCTTCACAATCCAAATGTGTCTTCATCTGCTAAATTACATCAAATAGCCAGTTTCTTAATCATCATATTCTCATCCCTTGGTTTTGACACCTCCATGTGTTTAGTTAAACAACTGTAGTCAGTGGGAGAGGAATGGTGGATCAAGATGTCACTCCAAACATGATATAACACAGCAGGGGGGCAGATAAAAGAAGATCCTTCATTATTAAAGAGGAGTGCTACCATAAAAAACATTCATGCACATGAATAACTCAATCAGGCCAAGGCACAAACATAACGGATTTCACACACATTCTCAACAGTGTGCCATGTGACTGCTGATGATGAGGATGCTTTTTTCACTTCTAAAAAGCACAGTTTTCAGTAACTTCCAGGTTTTCATGGTGACATTGATGTTGTTAGAAGACTATTACAGTCCCCCTTCATGCTACTGCCCGAAGACTCTAGAGTAAATTTCATCTAAGCAAAACATGGCTTTTACTCAGAGACTAAAGAGCCTGGCTTCAGATGTATATTTCACTTTTTTTTTTCTTTTCTGCCACTGCTGCCTGTCACAAGGGTGAATGCAAGTCATCTTCTCTCTTGTCTGTGCAAAAAGCGATCCATTTCCCCTCAAGCCTTCTGGCTTGTTTTTGTATCTCTCACCCGTTAACAATAATGCTTGGGGCGTGCACAGATGTAAAAAGTAACAGCTAAGAGAAGAAAAGATGAGTGGAAAAAAGACAGAGGATGAGAGAAAGGGAAACAGACGGATAATGCTGCTCACAAGCATCACTTGTCAATTTACAGCCGTTGCTCCCTGAACCGCACCATATAAATTTCCAGTGTGACATCCGTTTCTAGTGCTTCCAAGCCGATTCAGGCTCCGTCCCACCAGATCCTCTCCCCAGACACATACTTGGAAACCTTAAGCACAGACATTGTGCCAGATGTAGTCTGCCTTTACTTTTATTCATTTATTCTTTTTTCCCAGGTTTTCAAATGTTGTCTCAGGAGGGGGGATGAGAATGGATGAGCTACTGTCTCAGAGGAGTGCTTCTTCAGTGTATTTGATGAGGCTGCTGCCATACGTACAGGTCACATGATGTATGTCTGTACATATTTACTCACATGGCATACAGGTATATTGATAAGTTTACCTGACTAAAACGACTAAAAAAGAAAAAAACAAGTTTACCGCTGTGATGTGTTTTGTGAGTGGATTGTGAGTAAGAAAGGAGCCAAAGAGTACCAAGGGATGTTGTGTATCCAACTGATTGAGAGACAGAGAGCAGGACACAGTGCAGAGCTTGGCACCGCTCATCTTTGAGTGATGGCAGTTCTTTAGGGTTGAGACAAGGCCTTCTTTTAATCTCTCTATACTCAGACATGAAAATGGAAAAAGAGTCAGAGAGGAGGGTGGCTGAGGATACCAAGGCAGAAACCTTTCTTGGGTCATGTGCCAGATTGATTTTTTACTTTGTATTGCTTTTATTTCTAAGTAAACAATAATACGCAATACCTGCTAACATACACACAGTGGAAAAAAGAAAAAAGAAAACAGAAATTATGAATTGACTCAGACAAAAGATGACTTTGGTCCTTTAGCTTTGTGAGAGCACTTGAATTTTTCACAGCTTTCTGGAATTTGCTAAGCTTGTAACATGAATATCTAACCTCTTTACAAGCATTTTTTTTTAAAAAAATGTCACTAAAAATAGCTTTAATGTTTCCTTTCTTTAAGTCTCTACCTTAGATGAACAAGGTGTAGGCCCCATGGCCGAGAAAGGCATCTGTAAAGAAAACATTGCCTTGAAGGAATATGAGCTGAGCTACTTGCTCTAATACGAGACTGTGTTCTACGTGCAACACCTGTTTTGACTTAAGACGTACAGGCCAGTAGCAGGATTAGCAAAACATGCCCATAAAGGGAGAAGGTGACTGAGCTGACGCTCTGATAACAAGTGAAAAAAATGGCCGCGTTTATTTCAAAGAGCTGAAACAACTGATGTAGTCATAATGCTGTGGAATTCATTCCACTGCTGCACAGGGGAAAAAGCCAGAAAAATGTGCCTGTAACTATCTATTTTTAGCATATAAATCATACTCTGTTGGAAAAAAAATTATAAAAGTGATTTTGAGTACAAAGTAGACTTCTAAGACACTCTAAATACAAGTTGAGTCATAGATGCCACTGCTGGCAAACCTTTACAGTCAAATAAATAAGTAATGATATTTCACAACAATCAAAAGGCAAAGACATATATTTTCTCCATTTCAACTGCTAAAACTCTACTGATTAAATTATGGGAATTTCAGTAACATGTCCAGTGTTCAAGCCTGGGAATCTGGGAAATTGGTGGAATCTGGAGATACCTTTCTTGGGGGATACTGGGAGTACAGCTCACAGTACTAAGGAGACTTGATCTAGGACTGATCCCTGGAATTTTAGCACTGTAATTAGGTTTGTCAGCTTGGCAAAGTAAGAAAACGCTTTGTACTGTGTCACCTCAATAGGCTGGATTTTTGTCAGGAATCAAGGAGCAGTGAGCACACTCCATACTCAAGTAGGCCTCGCTGCTTGACAAAGGTGTGATTGAATGCTTAACGTGAAGCAATGGCTCTGACAAAGTCTTTGTCAGATTGTCAGAGCCCTTTGGCACAGTGTTCAGAGACTTGCTGCGGTTTTATTCACAGGGCCTGCACACTGTGATGACTGGTGGCAAAGATCTTGACAGGAAGTCAGGAGGAGGTTAACACCTCACACCAACATTGTCTCCCATTTAATACCTTAACACTGGCAAACAGAAGTTGTACAGAAAACTCCAAGTTGTCATTAAAGGAGCTTTGCAGTGCAACTGGCACGACATAAACACGATCAAACACACATACACATGGTCACGCGACTGTGGTCTCCCAGTAATAGCTTTGTACCTCTTGGGGCCTTGTGCTGAGTGTTCCTGCTCTTATCTTTGTTTATGTAGAGGGCAGATCATCATGTACAACTGTGTGTATGTGAGTGCATGTGTGCAAACTTTTGCAACAAGGTTGTTTAAAGTGCACATGTACGTAAGAATGTAAGTTATGTGTGTGTGTCTGTGTGTGTGTGTACCAGGGAAATGATAAGGCACTGCCTGGCACCAAAGCAACAGCTGGCACTGAGCCTTAGATCCTAAAGATGAGAGAGAGTAATACTTGGTTCTTTGTGAGTGTTTTTGCATGCACACAAACACAGACACTGGAGACAACACAGAGGAGAGTACATCACAAATGCTTACAGATGCATATGCATACATTTAAATTGTGTGTGTTTTGTAAGCAAGCATGTGTTTGTGCTCATTGAGGTCAGTCACCTGTACTAGACTATTGATCCTCCAGCCTTCAGAAGACCCCTGTGCTGTCTTTGTTGATTATAGCCTTTACTTTCCAACACAAACACATTCAAGATAAAGATGTAGGAGGCTATAACTTAGACCTACCCCTTCTAAAACAAAATCCAGGGCTAGAAAAAGAAGAAATGCCATTGGCAGGCTGAGCAGTGAGTGCTGGGAACTGACGCATCATCGGGTATTAAACCATCATTTCTGGTGACCCTGTATCATATCCTGTCTACGCCTGCAGCACACAACCCACAGAGAGCAATGTGCCAGTGACAGCACAGCTCGCTTGGTGGTCCTAGCACTCAGCCACTTACCCATTTAATAAGACAGACTTTAAAAGGATGGAGCCAAGTATATGCATGATGTTGGTAGAGATGTGTATTTTTTTCCTCACTTTTACAAGAGTCGTTTTGTAGGTAGCCCAGGGGCTGGCATTCACCAAGGCTGCCTGTGTGTGTGTCTCTCCCTGTTAGGTATCCATTTATTATCCATTTATTTCTACTATTAGTCCTCTTGATTCCCTTTCCCTCTCTCACTCACTCTCACTCCCCTTCACTTTAGTGAAATTCAAATAAACAATCAGGATAGCACCATGCTGA
This sequence comes from Melanotaenia boesemani, assembly GCF_017639745.1. NCBI lineage: Eukaryota > Metazoa > Chordata > Actinopteri > Atheriniformes > Melanotaeniidae > Melanotaenia > Melanotaenia boesemani. Next base: position 16,948,905 of record NC_055685.1, read on the forward strand.
GGAGCTTTGTAATGGGCTCCTAATTAGCCACTCCAAACACAGAGAGCGGCTGCTTCACGCCTCGTTTTCTGCACTCATCTGCGTAAAACTGGAGACATTGATTCTGTTTGCTTGCTGCTTGATGCACTGATTTTACATCGGCATGGAAAAGAATAAAAACAAATAAACAAAAAATAAATGTTTTTAAGTTTACATTAGCTAATACAAATCACTATTTAAAACAGGCTGATCTATGTTGGAATTTCACTTTGATTTTCTTGGGTCTTTCAGAGGGAAGTGCGCAGCTTTGCTTTTGCACTGAAGCCTCACTCTTCTTCTCCTCCTCCTACTTGGCTCCTCAACCCCTCTTCCCACCTCGCCTCTCTTGTCTCAGGTGAAGTGAAGCCAAACCAATTGGTAGGGGAGAGGTAGTGTCTTTCTTTAGACCAGAATGAGGATCTGTGGAGGACGGGGATAGTCATCACCTTCTCCTCACACCTCTATGACAGGTCATCCTGCTTAATAAAGGCACTCAAGCACAACACGTCAGAGCGGGAAAGAGCATAACGAGAGAGGATAGAGAGAAAAACAGGAGAGGCATAAGGCATGAAGCTTTACAACAAGCTAGTGAGCTGGTAAGGTGCTGACCTATCTAAAAATTGGCAAAAATCTCCAGTTTGAAATAAGTAGTTGAAACTCAGAGAGCTCCATTATATTTCAACAACCATCCCACGTTATTTTGTATGCTGTGGTGCACCTCCACCGGTGTCTCAGCATTGGTGTTAGTTCATGATGGGGTCAGTTTACCTTTAAACCACTACTACACAACATGGAGGTACAGCACAGTACAGGCTGTGTGTCTTTTTTGCCAGTGATACAGCGGCATCACTTAGAAACTCAGTAAGTTAAACACAGCTGGAGGACCGTCTATGATAAATGACACAGTGAGAGACATGGTTCATAGCACAGCCACAGTCGTCACCAGTGCATGGCTCATCAACATAAGTGTGTGTGTGAGGTCCTTCAGTGTGTGTCACACACCTCTCCCTCCACCAGTCTGCCTTGCTCATTACCTCCACAAGCTGCTCCCTGCTACGTTATGAGCGAGAGTTTCTACAGCTCTTACCTCAGGACACACTTCAGTGTCTAAATGTTTCCATTTGTGGGGGGAAGTGACACACATTTACTCACACTACAGGGCGCCAAACCATAACTAACCATGTTGCATATGTGCGTCAGTGAAATGAAAGTAATTAAATTATTACTGTGTGTATAGGTTCGTGTTTCAACTACTAAATTATTTATTTGTGATAATTCATGTGATAACTAATATTTTGAGACACTTTTTGTACTGTGATGTTTTGCACTGTGAAGGGTCTGCATCTTATTTGTACTCCTTTAATGAGTGATGAATGTGAAACCTTAACTCATTTTTCTGTCTACTAGGACTGATCCCAGAGTATGCCATTAGTCCCAAATCACTGCTTACACTACACTAGTCATTTCAACAGCATTCCTAAACAGTTCACTGTCACAATCAATGCAGGACTAGAATCTCTGCAGATCAATACAGTGCCATGCTGCTGGACAAACCAGTGCTACACAAGATCAACACCTTCCCACACTGTCATTAGTGTTGCTGACCTTGAAGTAAAATTCAATTTCCCTCTACAACAACAACCCAACCTCGGCCCCTGAAAAGCTACTTCAGAATTCAGAAGCCATTTCCTCCACCCAGAACCAGCAAGACAGGATATTATAACTTATGAAAAGGATATGTGGAGCAAGGGATGCTGACAGAAAAAGAGAGATTCTGCTTGAGGAGGTAATTATAACACAGGCCTCTCTAAAAAGTAAAGAGGACAGCCTGGTTGAGGTAAACAGAAATTCCTGATAACACACTGGCAGATTCCCTGTTTGAATCAGGATGTAGGGATGACTATGGGAGTTTTCTTGGAGGCTGGACCTGCACCAGGAAAGGACCACCATAATTATGGCATGGCAGTGGAGCTTAGAGATACCAAAAATAAAAAAAAAATAAAATAAAAAAAGGTGGCTCTATTTTTTTATTTGGAAACATTGTCAAATAGACAGCAGTAGTTACTTTTCTCAGATAGAGACTAAAAAGAGATTGTGTGTGTTTTGGGGTGTGGTGGGGCCATGGGAAGAGATGCGGCCAGGGAATCAAACTAGCATCTCAGATAAAGCTGCTGGATTGGCTAGCAGGCTTTGAAGTCAGCCTTTTCATGGGGCTTTGTGAGGGAAATGGGTAAGAAGGTGGCGCTCATATACTCTGTGTGTGTAGCTTAGTGGAGATAACCCCTACTGGGATTCCATGGGAGCTCCCAGACCTGACCATGTATGTTAAGCATATCATTTTCACTTTTAGTGTTTACACTGCACAGCATGTGAACTCACCAATCAGATTTTACTATAAAACCCTGAAACATGCATGAGCTCAAACACGTCTGGCACTCCCAAATGTTTTTGCATCGAATGTGATTTTCATATTTGACAATATAGCAAGTGGAGGTGAAACAGCTTTAAAATTTACATGTAGCCAGTTAAACAAATGGATAACAAGGACTTTAAAATGCCTCTTGAGAAGTACTAAAATATAGAATTCATCATATTAGGCCACACTATAGGCCCGCTCTGCATGAAATACTATTCAAATAAAGATTGTTTCCAGGATACCCATCATTTCAAGAAGGAGAACTGTATCTGTGATTTTACTGTGTACCTTAGACTGCATGCATGTGTTTGGACTTCTGTGCATGTGCATGTAAATTTTTGCCAGAGCTAGAAAAATTGACCAGTTGAACCAGTTATTTATTTATTTATTTATTTGTTTGTTTGTTTGTTTCTTTTTTGGCAAGATGGAATTCAACACATGTGGGCTGATAAAGAACACACATAAGAGGGCATGATCCGCAGGTAGAGCTAATGTTATTATAAAGCTCTGATAATCATATGGTAAAGTGTATTTAAATACCTCTATACTGCAGAATAGATAGAAATTTTAGACTAAATATATGTATTTTAAAGGTGACACTCAGTAACTCTCAAAAAGTGTTTTCCACATAAACTAATAGAAAAATGCAGCGCAAACAGATGCATAGCCTCTGAAAGCTATTTTATAGTCACTCTTCACATGATCACAAGCACATGTCTTAAAACTACCAAAAACCAAACTGAAAAACTGGTTTTCATATAATTATTTCATCCTTTTTTATTTTTCTCTCAGTTTTGAACTTGTGCAGCAGCTTGTGAGGCCTTGTTGAAACTATGGTAAAATTCAGACTACCTTCCAAATCCAATATAAGAGGAATTATTTCCCAAATTCCTGCATACAATGTAACCTGCTCATAACCTTGCTTCTCCAGCTTGAATTCATTTGAGGCTTGGGTAGAGGATTCAGGAGCGAGGGTCTGAGGATTTGGCATGGGCAGGACTTGTGTAAGCTAGGCTCTCTGCAAGTTGTGAGACAAGCGACAGTAAAGGAGGTTACAGTTTCTAAAAACATGATTTTTATTTTGTTTATTTTGATGCACAGGATGTTGGTTTCAACACTGCCATGACAGAAGTTTTTAATATAAAATTGGTTATGTTATCAAATGGTGGGGTTTACTGTCTTACTGATAATGCTGTTCTACCTTTCTCTGACTGATCCTCTTATCTCAAATCACATCCTTTTATCTCTAGCTTACTAAGAGGTGAGCAGTAGAGAATAAGGAGGAAGACACTTTTAAAAGCAGTGGGGAGGACAACAGTGCATGTGTGTGTGTGTGTGTGGATGTGTACATGGGTGTGTGTGTGAGCGTGTGCATGCAGAAGGGTTGAGATTCACCTTGATTCAGTACACCGGCTGTCTTTGAAGTGTTTGGAGCCCAGCACAGAGCCAACCGTAAGCCTTCCAGCAAAAATCGAGCCTGACCTCCCCACCAAATCATAACCATATGAACATAAGAATTTTCACCTTAGGAGAATGCTCTCTCCCCCGTCCATCTCCCAGGGTGAGGCATTAAGTAGTGATAACAGAAAACAGGTTTTGAGACAGAAGAGGTGATGGAGGGTGGGGGGAGGATGGGAGGACAGGAGAAGAAAAGGGGTTACAAGTGTGGCCTATGGAGGAGATTGTAGAGGGGGATTGGGTCCAAAAATGTTGTTGCACAGAGTCAGACTACCTAAAATGGAAGTTTCTCAGGCGAGGATCAAGAGATATGGTGACCTTCACAGTTGACAGAGTAAAAGACAGAAACGGAGAGGGGGAGTGCAGCAAAGGAATAAGAACAGAAAAAGGATGACAAAAATTTTAACACATGATTCTGACTAAATAAATACTTTCTAACAACTGTGGAGACACCGAGTGGTACCTTGACTTGAGACCCACCTGCAACTGGAAATGGTTTCCTGTCTTACACAAACACTGTTGCACCATAATCCATGTAATTGCATCCCATGTTCCACATGTGTAAGTACACATGTACAACATTAAAGTTACAATTAAAAAAAGAAAAGAAAAAAAATTAGGGAAAGAGCACAGCACCCCTGCAGCTATCCAAAAGAAAAAAAACATGTCACATTCACTGGAGAGGCACTATACTTACAGAGTAAATAACTGAGAAAAAAGTAAATGTTTTACTCTAATATTAATTTAAAACACACTCCCATGAACAACCGTCTGCCACTGAATCAAAGCCCCACATCTAAAAGCTGTTGGGGTAGAAGAAAGTGATTTTGTGGCTGTGTGTGTGCCTGATAGTTTAAATAAGCATTCCTGCGACTGTGTGTGCAATTAGGGCTAAAGGCTGTTTGTCTGTGTACAGTATGTGCGTGTGTGGTTGCATGGCAATGGTGGGGGTTGTTAGCGGTCCCATCTGGGCCTCCTGGAAGCTGCGTGGAGTCAGAAAAACCACATCTCATAAAAGCGGAGGCAGCCCAATGTTCTACAAGGACAGAGCATTACTGAGAATGTCGCTCAGGAAAACCCTGGGCTTTGGCCCACATGTTGGCTTTCCACTCATGCTCTTTCTACTTTTTCTCTGGGAGGGATAAGAAAGAAGAAGACAAAATAGACAGTATAGAGAGTGGGAGACAGAGAAGCCCGTACTGATAGCAATTCCATCTGTCGGTATTGAGCAGAGGAGGGAGTAGTGACAAGCTATGGGATTGGGCAGCGTGAGGGGGGCATCTGGTCCACATTGGCCGTGGGTCTGTCTGGAAACAACCATGGCAGAGGAGCAAGGGAGGGAGAAAATGATGAAGGGCTTAAGAGTGAAGAAGGTAAAAGTTCTGCCAGAGTGAAGGGCAAGGAATCCTGGCAATGAATAAATGTGTCTGTGCTGTTCACATGCAGTATTATCTTGAGCTTGAAGTCAGAGGGATATGAGAGAAAAGATGCAGTGTAAATTGTGAAAATAATTAAAAAAAAAAAACTATATGCAGACATAACGTTCTGTTATCACTGCTGGTGGAAACCTCTTAGCTCAATTTTTTAATGATTCGAGAGATATTTTAAAGTTAAAATTACAAGCTGTCAGCAGAAAATTGCTACTTCCTGCTACTCATGGTTTATAGTTTTATCTGTTTGTGTGCAGTGTTAATGGGTATGTCATGTATCCTTGTCCTGTTTAAGAATCTCATCCTCTTTTTATCGTTTGCAAATTTAAATTAAAAAGCCATATTATAAAGTCCATGATTTTGTTCTGTAGTCTGATCTAACCTTTGTTTATTTATAACAACACATGCTGCTGTAGTAATGGCAACAGGAGTGTAAGCAGAATGGTGCTGAGGCAGAATGGATGCTTCTGATATGAATGACCAACACATGAGTGATTGTTCCTGGCTATTCTTATACATCAGTGTATGCTGGATGTAAGGTATGTAGGTGTTTGGCTAACTCACTGTACGTACTGATCAGTCCAGATGAGTGTTGGTGAAGCTGTGTAATCCTGACCTGCACAGTGCAAGTTTCTCCACTTGAGAGGATGTAACGCAACATCCATAGGGAAAAGCACAGAGTCACGCCTCCTCACAGCTTTGTAAAACAAAACATAAACATACTTAAACACAAAAACATTATGTTTAAGTATGTGAGTGGTGTGATTTAAACCTGATGGAGATAGGTGATTATATTGAGTCACAACGGTAAAGTCTGACTCCACTGGCCTGCAAGTTAGGTTGAACTAGCCCAGGTTAAACTGGCCCACTCAAAATAGTGCCGTGACGACAGTGAATACGTGTCAGTCAGACAAACTACATACAGAAATGTGCATGTAATTGTGGCCTTTTGTCCTCTGTTTAATGGAATATGTGTGGTCAGACATCAGAGGAGGGATCCTTTTCCTTGTGTATAATTGATATTGATATTGATATTGATATGATAGCAAAACACGAAGCACCTCAAAATTTCTCTCTGTACAATATTTTCAATCTTTTTGGGACATAGTGTCACATATTGCAGTGAAAATGAAAAAGGTAGAGAGAGAGAGAAAAAAAGAGGAGGACATTGTACATACTAGAACCTTCACCAAAAAAGAGAGAGAAAAAACTAGAATATATAGCAACATGAGACTTAATTAAAGCATTTAGTACAGAAATCGTGAACATATCTGCTAGATAATTGTGGTAATGTATAGTATGTCTTATTATAGAAATTTGCATCTTTATTTCTGTGGCCTTAACACTTTTGTTCAAAGTCTAAGTCAGCATCTGCACGAGTATGAAAGCCCAGCTACTAGGATTACGGTAATTTATCATCAAATAATGTCCTTTGACATCTGTATTAAAAAGACAACTTATTATCTATCATATACAATGCTGTTCTCCTCATTTTATCTCTCATTTAGAGCAGCGTAGTGGTGAGGAACACACCCCTAACATAAAGCATTGCCCAGAGGCTTCGGAAAGATGATTGAATTTCATAGCTACTTACAGGCTAATAGGGCCGTACAATGAGTGCTTACTGTCCTTAAGTGACTGGCTGCCTCTCTGTGGCCGCAGCCCCTTTGAAGCCCTTTTGAGGAGATCTAGAGGATTTAGGCAGTAGCGTGACATGAGGCTGAGCAGTTGAGCAACGGTGCTCCCACCAGCTGACTATTAGAACCAGCTGATAAAAACACAGGGGCTACAACTATGGGAACCAGAGTTGTTTAAAGGTTGCTCAATACAGGACTTTCTCACACTGCAGATTTGAAGCATTCAGTTAGGTTTCTCAGGGACAATAAAACATATTTTTAAGTTGAAACAGCTGGTAATTGATAGATAATTATTGAGCGACAATTTTAAAACTGATTGATCACTGTTGATGTTCAAGCAAAAACAGGTAAGTACTGGGTCCTTGAGTGTGGCATTTTTCTTTATCAGTGTTTTATCTTAATGATAACGGCAGGTTTTTTGATATTTGAATAATTCAATGAAATTCTTTTAACAATTAAATTTAAAATTGTACAAAAATATTAATTAACTTAAATATTAAATATTATATTATATTATATTATATTATATTATATTATATTATATTATATTATATTATATTATATTTTTTTCATAGCAAACTGACATTTCTTTAATTTATGGTTAAGCTGCATCTTGAAAGAGAATAGATTTTAAGAATTTAAGATTTAATATCAAACTCACATTTACTGTTTAGACTGGCCTCTACTCCCCATGCTGTTCCACTTACACTCCTGGAAAACTAAACCATATATGCCTACAGATAAGCACATGTGCACACTCACACATACACACACACACACACAGAGCTAACCACATGCACATGTTCACTCACTGTTAACTAATTCATTCAGGAACACTTTGGTTTGGGTTTCAACACCAAAACCTCTGTACCTTTGATTGAGAAATGTGTCTGACTGCAATTATATGGGAGGGACTTGCAGAGGGAGGGAAGGATGGATAGGGAGAGGAAATGCACTACAGTGGTTTTATAGTTTGCTGGCGTGACATTTTTTTTCCTCTTTCATTTTTTTTTTTCTTTTCTTTCCTTTTTCCAGCAGAGGGGCACACCGTAGTGTTGACAGGGCAGGAAAAGGGGGGCAAAGTAAAGTAGAAGTAACAGTGGGAAAATTCTGAGGAAAATGGATGAGCAATGGGACTGAAAAGGCCTAGATTGTCACTGCTTTTCTTTTGATTGATGCCTGTGAAAATAGCTGCAATGTAAGAGAAATCTGTAGATACTCTCTGTGAAAAAGGGATGGTAGTGATCTCAAGTATGGACAAAATCCCAGCTTTCAAAGATGAAATTGTTGGCAAATTTAAAAGCACTTGCAGGGATGGATTTTTGTGGGGAGGAGAACGTTTTCAGCACTTATATTTGGTCTAAGTATTTATTTTAAACCTATAGGATGCTTTACATGCTTTTATTGCCATCACATACCTGCAGTATGTAGCCTCTAACATAGTCTCGGAGGGTCCAGCCCAGCCCATGGAGGATGTGCAGCACTTCTTCCTGCTTGAGCACAGAGAAGAGCCGGTCGAGAAGAATCTTGAGCCTGACGGGAACAGCCTGGGTGCCATACAACATCAGGCTGCTGATGTCAAACACCACATTGGACTGAACGATCTCCACCTGGGTTGGGTGGTAGAGGTGCTGGGTGCTGAGTTTGTCCAGAGCTGCATGAATGACCAGGTAGCAAAAGTTAACACAGAAACACACAAAGAGGCGAAGTAAGTGACTATCAGGTTTCTCTCACATTTCAAATCTTCTCCTGTAGGCTCCTACACAGTCAGCACTAGCTGATTATAACACATCTATTGGACAAAGGCAATGGCATTAATGTTATTATCTGCCATTCTTTCCATTTAATCTAATCACTTCCTCTTTTAGCTTTATGCTGCCCTTGCATCTTGGGTTTTATTTGCCTCTTCTGTTTCCATCTTCACCTTGATTATCTTGTGACTGGACACAGTCTACCCCGGATCTTATTTACCCATGCACACATGCTTAAATGGCTTAAGAAGGGCTTATGTAGTCAGGGCTATGGGTCATAGAAATTGAAGGGAGACGGCGACAAGGCCAAATGGATACATATCACAAAGTACCTTCACAAACAATATACTGTAACATTTAGTTGATGATAATACTCATATAACAAGGCGTGTTTAGCACCAGCATCTGAACAGAAACATTAAAAATGTTTTAATTAAGCAGACAGAGGAGCCCATTGCTAGAGCCTCCAGTCAAACTACAGTACTTGGGTAAGGGTCCTTATATATGTTAGCCACAAGGCAAAAACAGAACATAAAGCTTATTTGTGACCTCAGTCAACTCTCTTCTCTCTCTCTAGATGTCTGGGCGACACCTGTTTGACTCTTCTTCTCTATCTCAGTCCCTCTTTATTCCCTTACCATCTCTCCCTCCCTCTCCCTCCCTGTCTGGGTGACACCTGGTTGGGTCTCTCTCTGATCCTGGGACGGCTTTCTCCTGCTGACGAGGTCTTTGCCTGACAATGCAGTGAGGCCAGACACGAACGTAATAAAATATGAAGAACTACTTGTCAGAGTCCCTGCCAACGCCGACATAAAATGAAAAGTGGGGGAGAGGAGAGATGTGTGGCTGACAGTTCAGAGGGAGAGATTAAAAAATAGTCAATGGGGTCCTGTGCGATCCGCTGAAGAGCCCATAGCCTGCTCTTGTGCGGACGCAAGCCAAACAGGTGTTTTCTTTTATCTTTCCCCCCTCCTCTTTCTCTTTGTACTTTTTTGCCTCCTCTCTCTTTTTCTGTATACCCACGTGAAAACTCATAAGGTGTGGTCTGTCGCTCTCCTTTTTTTCTCTTCCTTTTAAAGATGCAAAAACAAGACTTTGAAAGAAACAGAAAAATAGAGAGGCAAACAAGAGCTGCAAAGTTGCCTCCAAGGTGGAAAACTTAATGACATTTACAACATGAGATTTTGTTTTCTGCATAATTGAAAAATGGCATAGAACTTTTATGGTTTGCAAGAACTGAGAGCTGACTTTATGCTTCTGGCATCTATGAAAACATGTATGAATATATAGGTAAGGACCTTCATTTAATTCACAGCAACAACAGACAATTTCACTTAACATGCATTTTCTAGATCCATCTATCTTAACTATTAGTTTCCTTACCATGAGCTACCCAGCCATGTTTACACTGGTCACATGTTCGTAGGTGAATCTTCCCAGGCTGGAAACACTCACACGTGCAGTTTACCAATGTGCAGCGAATGGCCTGTAAAAGAAGAAGAAAGCTACATCAATTACAGCTGCAGTACAAACGAGGGAAGATAAACCAGGATTGACATTGAGCAGCTTTCAGTAAATAGTGACAGATGCAAATATAAAGCACAAGGACAGCACACAAACAATTGCAGAAAAGCAGATCCCTAAAGCTCAAATAACTTTAAAAGATGACAGAAAATGACCCATTTCTCTTTGACTGGCAGGTGAAACAATGTGAATCTACTCCTCCAATTATTGTAACTTTGCTGACTTCATGTGAACCAACACTGGACTTCCCTTCATGAACACACAAGTGTAACTTGTTTTGACTGAGGCTCCATTACTCAACACTGGAGCTGTACTTTGTCTGACCCCGGAAAGCTTTTAGTAGTGAGAGGTTAAGTGTCCAGACATGACGAGGGCAACTCAGTGCAGCACAATACAATGCCTACTGACGCTTACTCCTTCATAATCAAATCTTAAGATATAGTTGAGAGAGTTCACATGATTGTGTGAAATGTTACTAATTGTAAAACCATAAAAAAGGACGTACAGTACAGAGAAGCATGTGGTTATACACAAAAATTTGCACAAATGAATATAGCTTTATCCAAACATGTTCAGCAGCTGCAAGCTATAAATTTTACACTGATATGGAGAAACAAGAAGATGCGGTAAAACGAGAGGAAAGAGAAGGGAAAGACAAAAAGAAATTAGAAATATGAATCTTAATAAGTGCTGGCAGTGCTTCTTTTATCAGATATTTTTTTACACAAGATAAATTGATGAATAAAGAAACACTATTCATCCTCCCCTTTCCTGCCTAAACCTGAGCTGCAGCAGTTGTAGAAGTTGTGCAGGGACATTTTAAAGAAAGGATCCAAACTTTTGCTTTTTATTAAAAATATATTTTTCTATTATAAAAACGTACATTACAATATTGGCTGTTTTGCGCAAAGAAATAAATAGCAATTTTTTTTTACAACTGGAAGACTTTATATGGGCACTTACAGCACTATGGGGACCAGCCGAACAAATGACTCATTCAGGGATTTTTTTTTCTTTAGGATGTACAGAAAAAAATCTGTGAAGCATGTTTTTTTTTTTTGTTTTTTTGTCACTGATACCTGCAACAAGTTCATTTTAACAGGAAAAACTAAATCACTAGTTTTGAGAAAACCTGTCAAATAATCAAATGACAAGGCATTTTCTGCTGGGGTTTATGTGAGATAAGACAAGGAAGCCAATGACAAAGTGACTGCGTACTTTTACACCAAAGCCTTACTTATCAGCTCATAAAACTTTATAAATTTATAGTCTGCATTGAATTTACTATCTCATCTTGTCTCGCTGTTTTTCTTACAAGGTAATAGTGTGACAATTATGTGACACAGACAAAGGGTCGTAGGTTGGAGTCCATGTCTGCATCAACAGCCTGTATTTCACAATGTCACACACAATCAGCACTTCTAGAGAGATCGGCAGGACAGATCAGCCTTTACATCACACAACTAAAGTCAGTGAAGAGCAGTGAAAGAAGAAAAGTTCTGTTAATTGCTGTATGCACAAACCCAAGTGCTCAGTCTGGTGTTTAACAGGATAAAATTTACCTAGTCTGTGGACTAGATTAATATTCTGCAATTCAACTTCTAAAACATATAATCTACTAATGGACCATAAAATCAGAATTCCCCCTCCTCGCCCCCATGGTTTTGTAAACCAGATTAGTTCCTAGAGGTGTCAAAGTGAACATGGGCTTATCCAAGATTAAAAATAAAATTACACCACTTCTAACAGTGTCACCTCACAGTTTGACACTTTATGAGACAGGAGACAGAGATTATTTGACTTTACACCATTTTTAAGCTTCTTCAGGTGCGGGCACGGCAATCCTCACAGTGTGTGAGGATTACATGGCATGTGTCAACTGAAGCGTATGCATGGAACGTTATGCACTGAGCTGAAGCACTAATCCAGAGCAAGACGCTATAAATGAGTTCAGTGTTCCTTCCTTCAAGGACACAGACTAAGAAGGTATGGTTGTTTCAGAATGCACATAGGAGATAGCTGGGGTCAAATTTGTCAAATGTTCAGATAAAAGCGAGAGTGAGAGTCTGCTGTTCTGCAGCAAATTCAGCAGAAACTACCCAGAATTCTTCATTTATCTTTTTTTTTAACCTCCAATTACATCCAGCTTTAGCTAAAATATGCACTATGCACTGGCCTTATTCAGATGCCTTTGCAACAACTATTTAATTTCTTATGAAAATGTTTTGTTGTATTTTTTTTCCTTTCATTGGCAAAATAATTTATAGCACATTCTTCTATCATTGAGTTTTTTTTAATCTGTTTTTTTCAATTTAAATGAAAAACAACTAATTCGAATACCAGAAAGATCCTGTTTTGTTGCTCCTGTAAAATAAAACATCTCTATCATGTTCAGAGTCAAAATAACTTGATTGAGATTTTGATGAGTAATAATTCAAAAACACCTGAATTTGCCTGGACCAAACTTCTCAAATGTAGATGGATCCTATGAGCAGATATTTAACAATTGAGGGCTTATTTTGCAGCTTTGTGAAATTATGTTCATGATCTGCTAACACTTTAATAGACCAAAGGCAGATGTTTTAACAATTAAAAATAATTTAGTTATTGCCCTAATCATGTTCCACACCATCGTCTCTCACACTCTATTTTTATCTGTCAGTCAGCCTGAATTCTTTTCTGTGATGTTTGAGTTCATTTAAACAACGTCACACACAGGTCTTTTCTAATTGCTTCTCGGAAAATGGAAACAAAAAAATGGAAATATCAAATGCACCTCTACTGTTAACGAGCAGAGGCCTGACAGCTGACAAGATAGTTAAGGGGCGTCTAATACGGCAATTAGAGCGTGCCACTGTCTGCAGGGCTGCTGCTGTGACAAGACGCCCTCTAATCACTTATTACAGTGGCTAGCAGCACCTCTCATATCAGGCCCATTAAGCAGACAACGGCATTAAGAAGCTTTAAAGGAGCAGCAACCTCCCCCCAACCCCCCACCAAAAAAAAAAAGGAAAGCTGCTGACGGGTGAAAAGGGAAGGGAGGGGACGGATTGAGCTTGTTAGTTTTTGGTATTAACTTGTGCATTGTTCTACATTCGTTTCAGTACATGTGTAGCAGTAGAAATGTTTGTGATATGACAGCATCAAACTATGAGATAAAAGATAACAGACTGAGGGCATGCAGGTGATGAATGTGCTAAAGATGTCTATCGGGGACATCTTTGTTTTCTGTTTGTGTGGTTTGTCAGAAGAAACCAGATAAAGAAAACCTTTAAGACTTATCTTGATTTTTACATAATCAAAAAGTATGGATTTGGGTTGGCCCTGATTTCACCTATGTCTGGCCTGGGCTGGGTCAGGGACAAACTTGGGCCCAGATCCCAACTCTACACTCACACATATTTGTCACAGCAGGCTGGGGGAGGAGGTTGTGTTATCTGAGGCCTGGCCAGATACTGAACATTAGTCACTGTTCTAACGTCTCGCCAGGGTTTCCTCTTTGGCTTGCAACTAAAAAGGATGATGTTGACTAAAAGGACAGAGAACTGTGTGTGCATGTGTGTGACTTTGTAAATCACTAGAAAACGTAAAGGCCTCGTGAAGAGCTGAAGTGAGGAAAAATCACACAATACGTAGCAATTAGACCCAGACAAAAGTCAACACTCTCACACAGCTGCTGTGTTAACGCTATGGTCAACAACCTAACCAAGCTGCACTCAGAAAGCATCATTTTCAGCCCTTCTCTGGCTCAAGTGTGTGTGTCTCACTGCTGCGTTTTGTTTAGCTAGAGGCTTGATGTTTCATGGATGTTTTGCTTGGCTCAGAGTCCCTGTCCCAGCCCAATTGTATAAACACTGACGGTCAGCAATGGCCAGGATCAGACTGGGGAGGACTCTCAATTAAAAGACTGTTAGAGGGACAGATGGACTGAAAAACTGCAGGATGAAGGAAAAAGCAGAAAAAGATAATGTCTTCAGTGGACTTTTGTTGTTAAGCCCAAGATCATTTTAAAGAGGCAGACAGAGAGAAAAACATGCTGCATATCTCAAGATCAATGCACATTCATGAAAGTCCATCCAATCCTAAAGCAAACAGAACTGTAGAGGTCAACACATATATTACTTAGACCTGTACAAATCCCATGAAGCAGTCCAGGTTCTCCTAAACTAATATCCTGTACAACAATATTACTGCCCTGTCATTTTCAAGGTTGACATTGTAACTATATGCCACCAAAAACAGCACTGAAATTCTGGCTGCCTTTTCTTGATCCTCTCTGGACGGTACACAATAAAGCCAACCCAGGCAGCTGCTGGATGCTGTGTGGGTATTGTTCCTCCTACTTTAATTGAAACCTTTACCATGTTCAACACACAGCCACAGACCGCATTTCTTGTTTGGTGAGTTAAGCAAAGCCGAGATTTAAATGAAAACCCTGTGTGTGCATGTTCATCTGTGTGTATGTGTGCGAGCTTTTGCAGCATCAGCTTCGGATTTAAATTTGTCTCTGCTTAGGGTCACTGTAAAACACTGGAAGCATCTTGTCCTCTCTTCCACCCACAAGATATTATCTCATCCATGAGTTAGCTGCTGAAATGTTGTCAATTTCCTGCCAGAAATGTGCAGCCAATGTGTGGAAGAAAAAGAGGCACAGCAGCTTTGCGTGTCATAAAACAGGCCCTGACTCCATCAGATAGACCAAGCCTTCACAATGTCCATATTGGAAACAGGTGACAAATAAAACATGCCAAATAAAAAAAAAAAGTCTTTGTAGTCAGACACAGTATGGCACAAAATGCAGGAGAATAAAAACCTCATCCCAAGGCTAATCTTTGCTTGTTGCATTTCAGTTTTTGGATTTGACTTAAAACACAGCTTTCTTGCTGTTCAAAGTGATTGTTGTTTACAAACTAAACAATGATTCATCACTTCTGCAATGGCTTTAGTTGTGAACATTGTTAAATAATACATGGGGAAACTATAGTGGAAAGAACAGACACTAATTTTTATGCTGAAATCCCACAGGGTAAGGCCCAACCTCCTTGTCAGTTCTTGTTTTGAGCCCAGAGGCTGACAGTCAGAGAGCCAGAGGTCCCTGTCCTTTGTGCAGCTGTGCGTCTGGGCTTTGACACTGGGCAGAGCGACCAGCGCTATGCTAATGGGAACCAAATGGGGCGTGAGCCCCCAGTGGATTACAGAAGGAGAAGAGAAGCATGTGTTTTCATGTGTTCATGTGAAGACCTGGGACATCAGTCTTCTTCTTTTTTCTCCTTTCTTTAAGTCAAACAAATGGGAGTGGCAACATCTGCTGTCTGCATGAATTCTTAATTGTCTTTGTTACAGATTTGTAAAGTTATTGTCAATAAGTAGAAGCATCACACTATATATTGTATATATATGAAAAAAGAAAATCAAAAAAATTCCAAACATATTTGGATTAAAAATAGTCAATTTTAAAGCTGTTGTTTGAGATACTGTAAACTATTTAGCATGAAGCTAATTTCAAATTATGAAATTTGAAGATGATGTGAGTAATGTAGATACACATTTAACAAAAAGCAGTGAATAGTGAAGTGCATTTGAACTTCATTGTTCTCTGAGCATATTGTGTCTGTGAAAATCTGAAACAGGTTTCAGATGTTTGGCAGTGATTTTCAGTCTAGCTGCACTTTGCTTTCACCTGCTTTCACTAAAAAAATGTCCAGCTGTTGGAGCAACAGAGAAAAAATCTGATTTGGTGAAGCTTTTAAACACCTAGTCAGGCAAAGTTTTGCCATGTTCTGAAAAATAGTGACTAATTGACGTGCCTGGTTGCTTTTGTAGTCTTCGGCTGCTTGCTATGTCATCTGTCCTTTCAAATCCTTTCCTAAACCTCTTGTGAATTCATTGGTGCAAAGTGTGGTGCCTACCAATAATTTACAACACATTTGTCATTAATTAAAGTAATTATTTTAGACTTTAAATGTTTATAACTGGCTAGTCTAGACAACGAAAATGTGAATGACGGCATCTGTCATCTTTTGTCATCCTATCTAAGGTCCACTTTGACCAAATCTCTGGATTCTTTCACATGCACATACACAACACCCATGTGGGATTACCTCAGAATCAAGCACGCATTCAGCGGTGTAAAACTTGTTCTTCCAACATTCCTACTTTGTGGACTGACACAGTCACAGAAAGTAAATCTCTGCATGCTGAGCACCACCCCAACATTTTTAAACCATATCAATGATGAAACTCTGCGTCTGGCTGACTTGCATGATAAATAGCTCTGCATGCACTTCTGGACAGTCATGCTTGTTTATGAAGTGGACGGATAAAGGACCCAGCTGGCTTTGATATTGTGAAACTGGGAGGGAGAGCACAATATAACAACACTGGAGCAGAAACACCACCCTGTGATCATGCTATCATATGCCATGCTCTCAGACAGTGCTACCGATACAGGTGGAGAGATGTACCCGTTGCTAACACTGTACAACTCTGTGAGTTCAAATAGATATGTATCAAGGGAGCAGCAGTTTCTCCCATCTTTTAGGTAGACAGCAGGTGCATACAGAGCCCCCCCAGTCCAAACCCCTGGCCCCTCTCAGCTCTCCTCAAAGCATTTCCCCAGCTAGAGATCAAACCATCTGCCAGTGACAGACCTCTGGGTCCACAGACACAAGAGTAGGTTCAAAGATGGATGCAAGTGGAGGCAGGGGTGGATGGAGAGAGAACTGGTGGTAAGTTTTGGTGAGAAGACAGGGTTGTGGGATAGCAACGGTGCAGAGGGAGGAAGAGGTCTAGAGAGGTCTGAGCAAGCTGGTGTTTTAGAAAGGTGGGGAGTTGTTGTAGCAAAGCAGGGGAAGGCAGAGGAAAGCTAATGAGTAGAGGAAGGTTGAGAAAATGTCATGCAAAAAATGCTAAAACCGCTAAATTACTCAAAGAAAAGAGCATTTTGATGCCAGGTTTCTATACACAGCTTATGTAATAAATTAAATCACCATAATGTGATTCAGAGCTAGAAATATTATTTTTTTCTATTGGAGCCAGTATGGGCATTATTATCAGCACATTATTTCTTATACTGGAACAATCTCTATAAACATATAGCAGATTCAACTACAAATGCCAAAGTTATGGGATGGAGGCTTTTTTTTTTTTTTTAATTATTATTACTTTTTAATAACCACATCTGAGGAATTCTTCTTTAAACATATCTTTAAACATATCTTAAATTAACTTTTTTGTAGATTATAATATATATATATATCTATATATATGTATATTAATTGTGCCTTTACTCTGAATGAAATGTGATTAATCAGCCATCCAAACTGGCTTCTGAGTGTTATTCAAGCTGTAAAAAGAAAAGAAAAAGAAAAAGTCTGATATTTCTTAGAAGTGTTTCTTCTGATTCAGACACACAACTCCTTATCAGAGGCCATTGTGTGGGGAGGAAATTGGAAGGCAAATAAAAAGGCCATTGTCGTCAGTATTTACTAGTTCTACTCTGACCTTCAGCCTGTTTAGGGAGTGACCAGCTGCAGATAAGGACAGCACCGTGTCAGACTTGACACCTGCAATTCCTGGCCCACTTATTGCCCTCCCAGAATGCAAATATCCCAGTGACGAACCACAACACAATGCTCAGTCTCCGTCTGAAGACTTACTGGAAGGACAGGATCACACAGTGTGACAAGGCACATGTTCGGCTGAGGAAGAAAAATAAAAGAGTGGAAAAAAAACAAGAGAATGCATAGAAGCAAGTGGAGAAAAAAAACACTTTCAGGTGTAGAGAGCTTGGTTGGTGAAAACAAACATCATCATCAAACAAACAAGGATGACAATCATCATCTGCTCTGTATTAACATTAACATACCAACAAACAGAAGGTATTAGTCAGAGCCCAGACATATTGCTGGCTCATCTCTGCAAAGGGACATCTCCAGCCATCACCATTGACAGCACCATGATGACAGGAGGCCAGTACTGCAGAGACTCCCCCAAATTCGCATTTAGTCATCACACTAGTCGACAGGGTGGACTCCACTACTACCTCTTGAACTATGTGCACCCACACACTCTCCCACATATGCTCTCATGCAAAGTTTTGTACACAAACACACACATGCATCCATGCAGTGAATTCCCCAAATCAAACTTACTTCCAGCCAGAGAAATCTTGGAAGAGCTCCTAGATTTAATCTTGCCAATAGCTCTTTATTTTCTTTGACCATTTTTAATATAAAAAAGCATGCACTAATTGTGTGTAAGCAATCTCCAAATTATGTATATGTTTTTTCAACTAAACTGAACACCACTGCAGACAGATTGGCTAGTTTTCAAGACACACGACTAGGCAATAATATTTGTTTCTTTCCTCAGAGTTTTGCTCAAACAGCATGTCAGCAGCGGTGGTTTACTTGTAAACACCTGGGCTTGCACAGCCAGCAGCTGTGGATAACAAAACTTTGTGCTGGACTAGAGATAATTGCACTATTCTGGTTAACTGAAAGGACATAAAATATCATTAACACACCAGAGTGAATTGCAAAAAGCAATATCAACTGTAGCTTTTTTACAGATTTTCTTTTTTTTTTTTTTTTTTTACCTCAGCCAGCATAGTGAGAAGAATGCTCCTGATTCAGTTTTGTAGATTCCGTATTAGATGCAAAACTCAACAAAAAAGCTGAAACTTCCATTAGTATTGCAGTCTTGAATGACACAGAGAAATGGGGCATGGGACAGAGCTATAGACAGAAAGGGGAGGGAGCTATGTTCCTGCAATGACAACTGTGTCACTCCCAAAGCCACACAGTAAGAGAAGGAAGTGAGGAGATTCTGTGAGAAACCGAATGTGTTTATGCAAACACATCTGTGTGCACAAGTGTCTGTGTGTGTGTGTGTTTGGTGGGGAGAGAGAGACAGCGGGACCAAAAGAAAGTCCATCAGGGTGCTTTAATCTTTATCGGTCTTACAAAGTTCACAGATAGAGGGGCTGTAGTGGAGACTAGACATCATTTCAGAGTCATAGGTCATCATGAAGATGCAGAGCAGCTCAAACAGGTGAATGGAAACAAAAAGAAAAAGAGAAAGAAAGTAAAAGACAGAAACTCATAATTGCATAAAGGAGAGCAGTGCCAAGTATTCGTGATTGCCATTCTACGATCGACCTGGCCAAATTGGAAATTCCCTCCCAGGACCCTTTTAAGTCCGCTTCATTTGGCTAAAGCCAGATTCCTTATTTCTGCAATTAAAAAGCTATTGACTAATTCAGCATATGCTAGCTAGCGTGTCTTCCAGCCCTTGAGTGCTGGTGTGCCATTGAGTCATTAACTTTGACAAATTGTGACAGACTTTTTTATTGCCACCCAATCATGAGAAACAAGTCTGCGACAGAGAAGTTAATGAGTGGCATATTTCTCTTCCTCTTCGCTCCCTCTTCCTCTCACTCTTCTCCAGCCCTTCCACTTAGATTCCTGCACCCACATAACCCTCCTCATCCCTCCATATTTATAATTTTACCACATCCTAACAATAACACGGCCGGTACTCAGCACAAAACACGCAGCCTAATGAATCTCATGCTTTTACCGCGGTGAAATGGCCAGTAAGTATTACCAGCTGCGACACTCTCCTTCACTCTCCCCTTTTGGCAGTGGCATTGAGCTTGGGAGTGCAGGGGTGATTGCGGGGAGGTTGAAGAGGGGCGGAGGGAGGCCATGCAGACACATCTGAGTGCAGCTGGACCGGGGAGCGAGGGGGGTGAGGAAGAGGAGGAGGAGAAAGACCACAAGTCTCCGTGTTTCCAGCTGCCTTTCTCAGGGGCTCAGTTTTCTCTCCCTCCTCTTGGTTTTTTCGCAAGGCCTTTCTGGTCCCAGCTTACTTGAAAAATCACAAACACACATAGACATAGACATAGACATCATACACATACACGTATGCACGCACGCCCACCCTGATCCACCTCCCCTCCATCCCTCACATTCGGCCATCTTTGTTTGGACAGGGCTCAGGAGTTCCAGAAAAGCTCTCTCAGATGTGCTGAAGTAAGGGAAAAACAAAACAAACTGGCCCTCACACACATACGCTCAAAATTTATGTGAACGCACAAACACCAACAAGTACTTTACGCTCGCACATAATACTGCGAAATTGGAGAAGTTCTCGCACACTCTCAGACTTTCATACATGAACAATTTCACATGTGAGAAGAGCCAAAATACCAGCTTCAACCAGAGAACTAATTTGCACAGAGATGAAAAAAAGGGGGTTACATTTTTCTTCATGTTGGTAGGCAGTCTACCATGGAAGCATGCATTCTTTTGCATGGTGTGTGTTCTGATTGTGTGTGTGTGTGTGTGTGTATGTGTGTGTGTGTGTGTGTGTGTGTGTGTGTGTGTGCTCCAATCCAGGATCACAGCACCAGGGCAGGGCTAAAGCATACCTCAACATGTGTTACCTCTTTGTAATATTGACTTTGTTATAGCTATACGAGTGGGAGAGTGGAGCCAAGAGCCCAGGCCATGCAGTAGTGGGGCCCTCTGAGTTGGCTACAAAACAAACAGCTGAATGAGCATGAAAACAGAAAACACAGCACCCACAAAAGCAATCTATAAAAACACTTAAATAAACTAAAATGTCCCTTGTGCCTGCTCTTGACCTTTGCACCTTTACTCTCTAATTTAAGAACATTGTTTGTCTGATTCTAAGAATCCAGGGTGCTGCTTTTAAAACTGTTTGATTTTGTATGGCTTCCTGTTTGAGAATGTGTCCTGCAAAAACCAAAAACCCTGCATTTGTAAACCCTTAACTTATTGTAGTTCATATTGTTCAAATACCAACTGCTTCTAGGCTCATGCAAACATACAAAAAAATTCCATTAAATAATTAGCAATTATCAGTGCAACATGGTTATCAGTAAAAAATATAATAAAATACATAAAAGATCGGCTTTTTTAGTGGAAAGCAATTGTTAGAAACTGTCCAGCTTTAGATGACACAAACAAGAAAACCCAGAGAAAAGCACATATGCTTTTTATTTGATTGCTTTGCAGAACTAAGAGATTGATTATCATTTTCATGTTCCTACGAGTGTGAATCCCATCTTGTCTCTTTCCCTAGTGATGACTTTGCTTAGACATTTGAATAATGAAAGCGAGTCATTTGAATATTCCCTCTGTATTAAAAAAAAAAAAAAGATGTTTTTACACGATGCAGCAATATTAGCCATGTTAATTGGGCTCTTTGGACTTTCCTAATAGAAAGGCTAAATTAATTACTTATGTCGACAAAATGTCAGACACGCCGATCTAATAACTACAACTGTTTGCAGCAGTGTTGTTTTCAGTGTGTGCATTTTTGCCTTTGTATCCGTGTGATTGTGGAGGAGCTGTGAGCGTCCGGTAGCCCGCGTTAGGGCTAATGAACGAGATGGGAACAAAGTGCTTTGACATCCCCTCCATGTTTCATCTGAGGCTCTTGAGAGCCCTTCTCCAATATTCATCCCCTCTTCTCATACTAATCAGCCACAACAGTGCTAACTGTTGTGCTTGCAAAGTGACTTGTCTTTTGTGTGTCTGTGCTGTAGAAATGCACCTACACACATCTTTTCTATTCTTAAACATGCCAATCTACAGTCCACTCTGTAACTAAACTTCTGTATGTGTTTGTGTATGAAATGTGTGATGTATTCATTAGTGTGTACCCGCCACCACTCACAGCTTTGAAGTTAAACTTTTTTTTTTTTTTTTGTAGCTTTTGGCTGTTTTTCAGTCTTGAAGGAAAATGGTATCAGCGTATTTTCCTCAAGTAGGAATAAACATTAGACTTTGGGAAAGAAGGCGATGGGGAGATGTTAAGAGTATTAGTGAATGTGAGATGATCCAATGATGTGTATGTGTGTGTGTGTGTATGTATGTGTGCATGTATGTGTATGTGTCCGTGTACATGTATTAGTGCAGACACGAGCGAGTGAAAGAGAGGCCTGCTGATGCCATGTTTCAGGCGACCCCTTGAAGTGGAAATGAGCTTCCTCGGTCTTATAACTAGTCCGTTCTCACAAAGTCAGCAAACCCTTCCACCCCTCTGAAGAACTGCAGACATCCCCCCACCCAGCCCTGTGGTCAGCATGCAGGATGAATTTACTGTCAGTGCTCAGAAACAGTTCCAACTTACTGCACCTGCTTTTGTTTCTAATGCACAGAGGACAGCAGGATGAAAGAGGTACAGCTTCCTCAGGTGGCTTTTGTCCCTGCTCATGCAGCTTACAAAGCCAAACAGTCCACTGTGTCTTTTGCTCAAGTGTGTTCATAATTCTTAAATTCAGAATTATTAGCACAGTATACTCAAATCCTTCAATTTGTGCCTAAAATGTGTTTTATGGACAAAAGACATGTTGTGGACCAAATATTTTAATGGACTGCTTTTACTGGACCCATGCTACTGTAACAGGACCATTTTGTAGCAGTATCATCTGGTACTAGAGTACAGTACGACTTCAATGATAAATTGCATCAGTGAAATAAGTGCTTACTGAATCTACAGTTATGATTGTAGCCTGTAATAATATACATCATTCAAATCTAAATAATCATCTCTTAAACAGAACAGTCCCAAGGACACAAGTACAGCTATTGTCTTGAGTGTGGACGATGTCTAACGGTAGCTAAAATGTCACAATCTGAATAAATCAGCGTGTGTGCACCCATGATCAGCTGTCAACTATTCTTCGCTGTATCTTTTCTATGTACATGTTTACATCTAAAATCCCAGCAGCATGGAAAACATCATGTATAATCTCTATTCCCAAAAGAACCAATATGAGCAGCTTTCTGTCTAACCTTAGACCCATAGCGCTGACCTCACACATTACGATATGCTTAGAAAGGCTTGTTCTGGGTCATCTGAGAGTCAGGTCTCAGCTTTTCAAGATCCCTTGCAGAGTGCCTACAGGAAAGGGGTGGGAGTGGATGATGCATTGCTATATATGCTACACAACATCTACAAGTGTCTTGAAAATACTGCTAGCTCAGTGAGGATTCTGTTTTATGACTGTCCCAGCACTTTTAATGCCATTCGGCCACATATTTTAGCCAATAAGTTAATTAATTTTAAACTCCATAACAAAAAAACTATGGCTTGGATTTTGAACTATCTTCTGTCCCGTCCTCAGTATGTCAAACTTGGTAGTAAGCAGTCCGATGCTATTTTAACAAATACAGGAGCTCCACAGGAAACAGTTTTATATCCTTTTATATTCTTTTTTATTCTGTATTTACACAGCTGATCACAGGGTCAGTCAGCCATCTTGTGTGCTGCAAAATTACTTAGATGAAACTGCACTTGTGGGCCTGCTGACCCAAGGTGATGACCGTGCCTGCAAAAGAGAGGAGGAATCTTTTTTTTAAAAAAAAAAAAATTTAAAAAATAAAAGAAAGAAAAAAAAAAAAAAAAAAAAAAAAAAAAGAGAGGAGGAATCACTGGCCAGCTGGTGTGATCCCTCATTAATTATGTTATCAAAGGTGGCTGAATCCTACAAGTACCTTGGTGTTCTTCTGGATGATAAATTAAATTTTAAAAAGAACACAGAAGTTGTTTTATAAACGGCTCAGACAGGGCTCTTCTATCTGAGAAAAATCTGATATTTTAATGTGAGTATTAACGTTCTATATGTGTTTTATCAGGAAATTTTAGCCAGTGATCTTTTCTATGTTGTGCTGGGTGAGCAGTATTTATGTTAATTACAAAAACAAGATCAACATGTTGATTAAAAGAAATGGGGCTGTGATTGGCATCACCCCTGACTCTCTGGACTTCACCCTGGCAAAAAGAACAAGGTCCAAATTGAGAACAATTTTATTCCTTGAAAACCATACTCTACACAATGTTTTAATAGTCTTAAAAGCTCTTTTAGTGAACGTCTTGTCATGCCTCAGTGCTCTACCGAATATTTCAGGTCTTTTGTTCCTACAGCTGTCAGGTTTTTTAATGAACACCTGTAGTTTTTCTACTGAACCATGATTTTTAGTAAATTTATTTCTGTAAGGGTTTTATCATGTTACACTATATAGTTTTTATGTTTTTATTGTGAATGTATGTGATTATCGATGG
Organism: Melanotaenia boesemani; assembly: GCF_017639745.1. Taxonomy (NCBI): domain Eukaryota; kingdom Metazoa; phylum Chordata; class Actinopteri; order Atheriniformes; family Melanotaeniidae; genus Melanotaenia; species Melanotaenia boesemani. The sequence goes on from NC_055685.1 coordinate 16,973,239, forward strand.
CATAGAAATTTCCATCCATCCATCCATCCATCCATCCATCCATCCATCCATCCATCCATCCATCCATCCATCCATCCATCCATCCATCCATCCATCCATCCAACCAACATCCCACGTCCCAACCACGAGGACATCTGGTACGACAGGTAAAATGTTAAAAAAAAGATCACCATATTGAAATGGTGTAAAACTGCACCTCATCTGCTTGTTGTTTTTAATGATAATGGATGATAACGATAACATCTTATGTCTTATGTCTTGAGTGTACCTGTGTGTGCACATTTCTCTGTCCTTTTTGTGTTTCTATCATCTCCATTATGCTGCTTGCATCTTGTGTGCTATGCATGCATGCTGCTGTTTGAACCTATGAGCACCTGAGGGTCTTTCCCCAGCCGTCTTCGGAGCAGGGAGCGACAGCTGTGCAGTGATGCCGTAGCGATAGGCATCATCGGCTTGCTAGAGACTAATTGGTCCACAGCGTTCCTCTGAGTGGCCTCGCTAATTAATTACAAAGGCAGTGGAGCTGAAATTTTTAATCAGGACACCAGGTTTTGCAGCAAGGAGGGGGAAAAAAAGACACGTCACCCCATCATTCCATGTAATCCACCTGACAGGGATCTCCCAAGTTGACATATGAAGTGTGTTGTGTGTTAAAGTATTCATGTGATCTGATCAGAGAATTCAAAATGCATTTATTACAGGGAATCATCATTCTAATTGGTGAATTTCAGGAATTATGTTTCCTCTAATAAAGAATGCATGAAGTGTTTGATATGGACTCTTCTGACAAAGAATGCTACAGCTGCTGATCAAATCTAAAAAAAAATAAAGGAAGGAAGTAAGTTATAAGTGCATTAGCAAATGTGACATAACCTGTAGATTCCAGACACCCAGAGATTTTTTTCTTTCACAAAATCCCTTTACAACATAGAAGTAAAATTATATTTTCTTTCGCCTTCTATATTGAGTTAAATTGTTAATCAAACCAACACTTTAAATTGTAACTGAAAAATAAAAGGAATTAGCCCATGATTTTGAATTTCTTCCCAAAAAAGGAAACTGAATGATCCAAGGAAAAACTAGTCTGCACCATGTTGAGGGCACATTTGTGTCCTAAATCTGCACATTAATTTGCAAAGTGGGTGCAGAGTCTGGTAGGAATAAACTAAAAGATGCATGATAAAAAATAAAATAATGCTGATCAACCACACAGAGGAGATCATGTTTAATAACGTGTTTGTTTTTAAACTATTGGACATAACAAGCCTGAGCCACTGACTAGAGTTAAGGAAGAGGAAATTTTGTGTGTGGATGCTGAACAGGAAATAGTTTTGTGTTTAGTTCATGGATAACATGCCAACTGTTGCAAAATGAATACACTTTAAAATTAAAAGGATCTGAAAGCACAAACTTGTACCTTCACCTCTTGTGGTGACATTAGCTTTGTGTGTCTCTTAATCATTGTGGCCATTTTAGCTTTGCTGTGCATTAATCAACTATCCAGTGCTATCAGCCTATTGCTTGGGCCAAAATAAACACACACCGCCTTTTTATTGCTTTGTTTTCACAGGTCATTAGGGGAAGGAGAGAAGACGCATTGATTAGTTTTCCAGACCACTGGATTATTGTTGTGTTATGACTATCATCATTATGTTTCATTAGGCCTGTGGTTGTTCTTGTTTCCAGAAAATGAAGACATTGCGAGAAAGGCGAGTTGGTAGGAGAGCAGACTGCACGCCATACTAATCTAGAATGTAAGGCAAGTCATGAAACAAAATAACTTATGTGAGCAATGTTTGTTCAAATCTCAGATTTATAACCTCCCCAATTTTGAGATAAAGATAATCTCTGACCCCTTTCTCACTTATGAAACTATCCCTTTAATAAAATTTTTCATGCCACTCTAAATCAGGAACTTGCTGTGATACATTCCACATTTATTTAGTGCAAAAAAGTGCAAACTACCAACAAGAAATGTAATGAGCCATCAGTATTTGGATACGCTTTGCTCTGTAGTTGTACAAATGTTCCCAAATCAAGGAAAAACTGGCTCTGTTGCTAGGCTAATTAGCATGTGTTAGACAGTTAGCAGAGGGCAGCTCTGTGTGATATGTACTGAAGTGGAATGAAATGGAGGGGCAAAGACTGTACTAATGGCCCACTTCCTCTCCATTGGGACTCTCCCCGCAGCTTTGCACGTGCTGGCATCAGTGCAGCCACGGGGCACTCGCAGGGCCTCTGCAGCGCCAGGGGCGGCAGCAGACACACAGGAAGACGCCTAGTTTGACCAGCACTGAGCTCTCTGAGTGTGATAGCATTTGACAGTGACATTTGCTAACTCTTACACATGCAAACATGCTGACAACCTGAGAACAACTTGCAGACTAACAGATTTATCAGCCTATGAAACTGTTCAGACAACTGGGGCTGTGATGCATGTTGGCTGCATGGCAAAGGCAGGTGCAATATTTACAGGAAGAGTTGGAGCATTAGCAAGCCATTTGGCACTTATAGAAAGAGGTGGTGAGCACCATCAATGAGCCAGAGTATCTCTGTCACTGTGACTAAACAAACAGTAGGGACATGATGGTGACAGAGCAAATGGCATGCCACCCAGACACAAACACACACAGATGCATGCAAGCTCATTGGGGAGCCAAGGGGGAGGGTGGCATCCATATTTATAGGGCCTTTCTAACATTTGTCCCCAGGCCAAATGCTGTGACTACACTCTGCTAATGTCAGAACAGCACTTAACCAGGCATTTCCATGGGCAGTGGGGAATACATGGGATGAATTCTTGAGTAGGTCAGAAAAAAAATTGACAAACAAGGATGAAAATAAAAAGTCATTAAATAAAATGTCATTTTGTTGTGTGCTGACATGATTATAACTTTTATTTTTTTATAAAATACCTTCCCTTCTAGTGCAGTCTCACACACCTTTGACATCATGCCAAATTTGATACTGAGGTATGTAAAATGGAGCCTCACTAATACAGCAAGAAAAAGAGTAGCTGTTATATCATCAAAATGTCTAACCTCAATGCCACCATGTTTTATCGTACCCGTTGACACAAGTTAGGGTGTTGACCTCTGTTTTTCTTTTTTTTTCTCTCTCTTTCTGCTGGATTTATGAGAGGTGAATGCTGTGTAGGCATGTCACTACTTAGAAGCTGGTGTGGGATGCAAAGAATGACCTGCTGTCCCCAAGATTATCATGTGTCAGTCAGGGCATTTGCTTGGCATTCTCTCACTCTCACACCCAGGGAGACCGAGAGGCCCACAGGCCTCACCGGCATGTCACTTTTCCCAACTGACACAAACAGTGTGATACCCCCAAAGAGAGCCGACTAAGTGGGTAAAGTAGCTCTTTTTAGCACAATCTGTCATTACCTCAACTGGGACATATTCATTTTGAGCAGCGTGGCCCATTACAGGAGCTAATTGTGGACACTGCCAGTGGACACTGCCATATATATATATATATATATATATGTGTGTGTGTGTGTGTGTATATATATATATATATTGCAGTGAGAGATACAGCAAAGGCAGAAAAAGTGAAGAAGACAGATGAAACAGATTAATTACGTTTGTGTAGTCTGTCCATGCCAGGGTGTAGGAATGTGTGTGTGTGTGTGTGTGTGTGTGTGTGTGTGTGTGTGTGTGTGTGTGTGTGTGTGTGTGTGTGTGTGTGTGTGTGTGTGTGTGTGTGTGTGCGTGTTTTTGCTTTGACTCCTTGAGAGAGTACGTTGTTAATCATGATCAAAGAATCTTTTTTTTTTCAATGAGTAAAGATAATACTACTAAAGCCCCTGGATTTAACACTGAACTAATGAAGGCAAAGTATAATTAGCAATTAGATTTTACCAAATTAAAGCTGAAAAACAAAGGCAAGAATCTGCATCAAGGCTACTACACAGTAATATGGTCCAAGGTGTGCTAAAGTTTTTTTTCTCCTTTAAGATAAGTATGAATAAGAGGATTAAGACTAGGAAAATATATTAGGTTGCATATTGTTTGAAAAAAAAACTATTCAGTTTCTGTTTTTCCATTAATTTATTAAAATGTATTTTTATTTTTGTTTTCGTTTTTCTTCCTGATGAAGATTATCTCATTTTTAAAAATTATATCCATTGCTGTTTTATCCATAAATGACCAGTCCACTGATGGGGCTGGACAAGGCTGGCTGTGGAGGTGAGTTTAGAAATGCTTCCCAGGCTTGGCAATTGAGGTGAGAGAGCCACTTAAACCCCCTTCCACACATATTATTAGCATTGCCATATCTGGGCCTAACTGCAGCTACAAGGGGAATAATGTGTGTCAGGAGAGTGTAAATTTAGAACCAAAACCAACACTGCTCTTTAAATCCACTCCCCAAGTCCCCACTTCCTTACTTATTGCCAAGCTTACAATGTCAAACACTAATAAGCCAGCTAATTCAATTAGGAGCCCACTTCTTTCAGACTCACTAAAAAAGAGACTTTGTGCATAGATTCCCTCACAACTCTATACAGAACTCTTCATCATGAAAAAGTGGCCTTTATTCATGAGCCTCAGTGTATAAGAGACAGAACTTGCCACTGAGCTTGTTAGCAAAATGCCCTGATCTGAGGCAAGAGATGTGTGACTAAAGCTGGGTCTCTTAAGTGTCTGTCACCCTGATCTAACCCAGGGAGAGCTCTTTGTAGGCTGTTTTCTCTATCTCCATGCGCTGCTCAGTGACTGGGGATGAGCCCCGCCGTGTAGCTGCAGGTGACAGGGAGCCCTTTCTTCTTGTCAAATCCTGATGGAGCTTCCACATGAAAAACATTTCACTCGAGCTGCTGCCTTATTTCTCTTCCTTCCTCTCCGTCTCTCTCTGTGGATCTCAAAAGCTACAAGTACAGCAGCGATACAGAAACAGAAGGAGCCAATCTCTTTCTCCTTTTCCTTCACTTCTCTTTTTGTCAGGCTTTCCTTTTGCCAAGCTCCCCCACTTCTGTTTCTTTATCTGACCAGCCTTTTCTTGTCTCTGGTATTCTTTCCTCCCCTCCCTCTGGTTTATAGATTTGAGTTGGGTCTCAGGAGGAAAATACAAGTCAAGCCATTGTCATTTCAAACAGCGTGATAACCAGACACTAGGCTGCCCACTGACAACTCAAGGGAACTGGCCCTGGCTTTGACTGTTAGCTCCTCTCCCCCACTGCCTTGCTTCCTGTTCCTACTTTTATTCTCTCCTTTCCTCTCCTTTCTTTATCTTCCTCTCAAGCTCGCCTCCTCTCTATTCTTCTTCCTCTTCACCCCCCTCCTACAGGAGACATAGTAGCTCGTTGTTGTTTGTTGCTGGATACTGTTATGTCTTGCTCCTTGCTTCTCTCCACTCTGTGCCGTGGGGGGCCAGGGGGAATAGTTGTCTTGGTGTGTGTACCAAGGTCAGTGCTCTCCACATGACAGTTCTCTGCCTCTTGACAAGGCGGGAAATCAATACTTTCGGACTTGTGGCGCTGCCCTCGGTGTAACAACAACACTGCCCGGCACAGAGCTCAGCTCAGGCACCTGACACATCCCCAGCCACCCCCCCAGGCCCCTGGCAGGGAGCCCCTTCCACTCCTGCTCTGACCCTTTCAAATTTCAAAAAGGCTCTCTGTTTCACTTTGCTACACCTTTTTCCTCTATACTTTTTCACTTCAGGGCCTCCAACCTTGCAACCTGCTGCACTGTATATCAGATTCCCTGTGTTTTATATAATGAAATGCATGTTTCTCTTATTTTTCAGAGTCTCGTGTATTTGTTTCTACAAGTGTATTGGAGAGAATAGCTTTTACCTGCATGGAGATGAGTCCATAAATGAAACACACTAATAACAGACCAGCAAATGATACATATAGATACAAAATGGAGTCATGAGCAACATATTTAATGTAGCATTAAAGTCTAACATGCCTCTTTACGATTCTTTACTGTCAGAGACAGAGAGTTTGGCAGTGTGCCTCACACCAATTGTTAAGCTCGCCTCTTGGCCTGCCTCTAAAGACAAGGGAGAATGTGCACAGGGCCAATTACAGTTCCTGTCGTTCAGCAGTCAAACAGAGTAAAACTCCTGATCTCAGCCCCTGCGGAGAGGAGTCACAATCAACCAGAGCCCCCAAGCTGCTCTGAGGGCCACGTGCAGGCACACACTCAGAGAAATGTGTGTGTGCAACTGGACATTCATCAGCAGGACTCCATCTCCCCTTATCCCCAAGGCTTCCACCATGGGTTCAGCTGGAGTAAGGAAAGTGCATCAAATAAAAGAACCACTTTAATGAATTAGATATTGAGCTGTTCATTAAAAAAATCTAATTCTCTGAAGTCAGCAGGAGATACACAGTAACATAGTCTAACCTGGGAATGAAAACCACTGGTTTAGAGGAGTCATAAAACACTCTGTGCATCTGATGACTTTCCTGAATGTTCGCCAGAGACTTCTAACATTCAGGAATGAGGTGACTTGAATGGTGAGGTAGCTCTCCTGTTACATGTAAACTGTCCATTATATGTTTTCTTTTCTTGTGTCAAAAGTCTCGACAGTTTGTTGTATCAAAAACAGAGCAGACTGTGATTAAAATCTCTGAAGATGAAAACAAAAACGGCTAGATGACTATTAAGATTTACATGAAAAAAGAACAAAAAACAAAAAAAAAAAACTGGAAAGAGTAAAATTAAACATCTGCACAGGCAGATACCTGTTTTTATTGGCCGAGGGTCCAGATCCTAGTGCAAATCTTTTTGCAGCAGTCTCCCCCAACACTGCTTACTGTGGGTGTTTTTACATTACAAGGCCAATTTGAAAACAGTATGTTGCTTTCTGATAAAAAAAAAATGAGAGCTCATTCACATTCAAATGTTCAGCAGTCTGTTAGAGCATCTTAACTAATCGTACTGATAAAGGTGAAAACAAAGGATTTCTTTAGTGCTTTTTTCTCTTGTGAGCTACCATCAGCCTTGCCCTCATTTGATGGAGAGATTTAAAGGATGCTGTCCTCCTCCTCTTCTGCTTCTCCCTAGATGAATGTGATCTAAACAGCCACATCGTCCTCCGGTTTTTTTCACTGTGACAGCCTTTCTCATGAATTAAAAGAGGAATCCATTGATTTTCCGATTGCTTAAATTTGCAACTTAATCCCCCAGATATGTCTAGAATGTACTGCTCTGTCAATAAATGGCACTGCCACTGACGAAAGCTGGTGTGAGGAGAAGAGGAAGAAAAGGATGACAAGACAAAAGAGAAGGAGAGAGAGTGTAGTGTAAGGGGTGAGAGTGCTGCTTTCTAGCTTTGTTTTCACATTCCACATTGTACCCCCAGAAAATAAACCTTGATGCATAAGCACAGATTCAAATGAATTACAACAGGAATAATCTAACTGCACCAAGACGAGAATAAGAAACAAGAATAAGCCAGCCATCTCACAGCCACTTTTGTCCATATTGCCAAAAAGGCAAACACAGCACATCGTTATGTTTATAAGGCTAATAAACCAATCACCCTTCTACATCTGTACAGTGTAACCAGCCATCCTGCATGGTCTTGCAGTGATCAAATATCGTTATATAACAAAAAGCCAACATCCTGGAAAGAGGTTGTCTGGGACTGAGATGGAAAAAGCACACTTGTCCCCTCTGAGTGAGGGTTTTGAGGAAGTAAGGGGATATCACAACTTTGCCTCAGGAGCAAACAAGGCATACAGCCCATGCCCTAATTCACAAGAAGCACCATAATGTTCTCATCTGACTCCTAATGTAGTCTATAAATCTGTGGTACTCTGCTCTACATCAGTGTAATTCTTGGTATTAATAGCCTGATTTGTACAATGAGTACTGCACAGCCTATAGGCCGGGCTGTGCCTTTTATCTGCACATGTACAAGATAAAAACTTATTATGGAGAAATGTGAGAAACATGGAATTCTAGGAAGGTGTTTGACAGTTTTTTGAGGAATAACTGGACTCTATAAGCAGTGTAACACAGGGTGACCCATACAGATTTCACCCTCCTACACTCCTACATCTCTGGTTGTAAACCCTATCCCATAAGCCTCTGGGGTGGTATGGCAGCTTGCCAGTAGCTGTGCTGTTGTTGGCAATGGATTTCCTTTGTGGCCTCAGTACTTGTGTAGCCCATAACATGATACACACCAAGCCTTGCATGCATACACTAGCACACACACTACCACAACACACACGGTCACATGCAATTCAAAATAAAAAAAAAGAAAGGACTACGGTACTCTCACCACTCATCCAGAGAAGAGCCACAACCTTGTAGGAAACAAGGAGGGGGAAAGAGCACAATGTATCCTTGACAAGGTTCATCTGTTTCCAGTTTGGTGCAGATGCTCAGATTTTATTGCAGCAGTCTAGTATTTCATGGCAGATTTAGCCAGTGGTTTGGTTCTCCACTCACTGCAGCTCTAATGATGCTACATCTCTTGTAAATTGTGGCGTACAGATAATAAACAACAGTTTGTTGCTTGATTCTTCCAACTTTTTGTTCCCTTCACTGTGGTGACCAAAGAAAAACACAATGTATTCACTGCTGTAATGCACATATAGTGCTGAACTTAGTGTCCAGGTAGTCTGCATCATTGGATAATTAGTAGATAACTGACTAATTTACTGTTCTGACTGTTGAGCAGTCCTGCTGCAAAAGCTATAGCTGTTACTTTTCTCCTCAGTTAATGCTGAGCATACAATGCTTTTTAGTTCTGCCGAATTCCTGTCAACACAGTTTATGTTTCAACAGGGTTAATCCCAGAGACAACTTTTCATTGAAGCTACTCCTCATCTTCTTTTGGTTTAACAGTTATTGTATCCATTTTAAATTGTTTTTTGTCCCATTTATTGCTCCCAGATGTTGCCACATACTAAATGACCTCTGCAACCTGAATTTGAAAGTGTGGCTTGTGTTGTGTTTTCTACTACTAAAACATATGACAGCAATTGTGAAACATAATTTTAAAAAACAAAACACTATTTCTCTAAAAAGTTTAGACCTCACAATTCAGACCGTGCAATTTAAAATAGTTTTACCCCACAGAATGGAAACTACCGTCAGCTTCGATCTACAGCTGTTGGGTTCATCACAAACACAGCTGCATAAAAACAACACACAAGTCTGCATAGTTAATACACTTTCTGCGCCCTGTCAGCTTCCGCGCATGCACACATCTATTTGCTCTCTGTGTGTCAATGCCAGCAGCGCACACAGGCAATGAGTCTCTGTCTCAAGACAGAAGTGTAGCGTTGAGTGTCTCTTAACTGGCTCGTTTAGTCCTGATGGCTTAAATGATTTCATCACAATTAATGACAGGGACCGTGGCTCCCTGCGACGTGTTGCCAGATGCTCAGGGACCACTGAGCTTCCCGCTCACTTCGTCTAACATCCAGCAGCTTTTCCTCATCCCTCCTTCTGTGCAGTCTGATGATTGTCCTCTACATGCCCCCTACCACTCTATTCTTTCTACTTTCCTCGGCCCCCTTGCCCTCTTATGGATACGAAAACATACTGCTGACTTTTAGCACTGGTACTCATAATGCATGAGTGCAGGGTCAACGTGCAGCAAGGCTATAATGCTGTTTAACAATTCATTTTAAGAGCTTGTAATTGTTATAAAAATCCATCCAAAGATTTCCAAGAACACACATATTTTTTCTCTGGACTACTGGGCAAGTCAACAAATCAGCTATCAGCCCAGTTCCCGAGTTACTACAGAGGTCAGAGTTCAGAAAACGCATATCAGTTGGCATTCAACCAGGCTGCCCCCAGACATTTTTTTTTTTTTTTTCTCCAAATGTAATCAAAAGCCTTTTGACAGCTGTGAGCTTTTGCCACATGGAACACTAGACTTCATTAGCTTCCTTGTGTAATTGTTAGCTGATTTTAAGACAGATGTACAGCACGGCTTTTGTCTTGATTCATTTATGTGATTTTCATTCATTTGGATAATGAAAGCGTTAAATACCATTTTGGTACTTTTTTCCTTTCCCCTGTCTCTTCTGTCTTGTTGAAATCCTCAGATCCAGCTAAGTAATGACATTTTAAGTGTGTGTCAATGGGTGCGCACAGGAAATGACTACGCTTTGGTGAATGCAAAAGAGTCTTTGTCTTTCATGTTTTTGTAATCAATAAGTCTAGTCCAGTTGCATACACATAACTAGCACAGCTAGCCTCTTTTACAGAGTATAAAAAAAAAAAAAATACAATTTGAGAATCTAAAAAGTTTGTGTACTAGAGCAAATTTCATATCAGTGCTTCAACATGTGTTTTTCACTATGTAAAGTGAAGTTACAGGTTCCCTTTTATTCAGACTTTGGATTTATTTCAATAACTGATTACTAATTTTAAGAACTCCCAAATGTTATTGACTGCGTTTTGTTTCACACAGACTTTAGTTACAGGTTCACTGTTAACAGTTGTCAGTTTGTGTGATCAAATAAAACAACATAAATCCTAACACTGGGCCTGGCATAGAAGACAAGATAAAAATCAGTGTGTATATTGTCCTTCATATGTATGTTTGTGTGCATTCAAGCGCAGTATCTGTGTATGCAGTTATAATTTCCCATAGCCTAAACCTTCATTGATTCTGTTGCCTCTGCCTTCCCAAGAAACAGGGGGAGGATTATGCCTTTAAAACGAGCTTTCTCATTGCAGATATTAGGTCATTAATTTCACAGGCTTACATATAAAAATATTGACTCTTCCCAGACACCACAGTATATCCTCCATCCTTGCCAGAGCCTTGCATAAATACATTTTTCAAGTATGCCATATTGATATGCCATTGATTTATAGTTTAGAGGATTTCATTGATAAGCAAATGCGTTGAGTGAGGGTTTATTACAAAGCTTCTTAATTGACTTGGATGGGAAGAGTTGAGAATAGAAGAAAATATGACTGCAAGATCAAAACTTCCAGGGCAAATATCTTCATTTCTAAAGTTTCTGTGTAATTTTGAAGCATTAGTCGGCTTAAATAAAAAAAAATGCATGATTCCTTACAAGTTACTCTATTTAGCTTGACTTTTTAAATGTATGAGTTCCAAGTGTAAAATAATTCTTTAAAGCATGTTAGCTTGTCATTCCCATTGACAAATCTCTGACTAAAGTGGGGGAACTGTGAGAAGGAACAACTGTCTATAGCCCACATGTCCTTGTGGATATTTGTGCAAGTCCTACAACAATTATGAGGAAAACCACATATAAATCAGACATACAGTTTTTTAGAGGGATTGGGTGGGAGATGGGTGCAGCGTCTTGTCCCCACATAGCAGACTAGGGCTGGGCAGGCTTCAGGGAATAAAACAACGGAATAGAGGAGAGAGTGAGAGTGCAAAGGTTGTCACAGGCTAGTCACAGCACAGGACGAGAGGAATGGGAAAGGGGAGTGCATGTTCCAGTCTTTCACATCTGTTATTCGTTTGTACTGAGCTGGGAAGAAAATAGCAGGAAGCATTCTGGTGTGGCAGAAGATGAAAAGACAAGAAGATTGAATAAAAAAACATGTGTCGCACATGCTCTGTGGCTGATTGGATGCGTCCCATGGTATATCCCCAGGAGGTGCTGCCAGCTTAAAAAACAGTGTGTCTACATATGCAAACACAGACAAGGAAAAGAAGATTTTTCCCCATTCATAAAGTTCCTTGGCATGCACACGTTCCCTCTGTCTACACAACACACTATCCAAGTCAGATCTACGCCTCTGGCCGTGATGCACTGGTGTCTCACCAAACATCCCAGTTTTGTTTTGGCCTGAATTTCCCTTACCTGCTGCAGTGCATACATCATCTCACATCTTTGCTCCTGCTCTTCAAAACACTTTATTCAAAAAGTTAAAGCTTGTATCATTTGTTAGGCTAAGTAGCAGTATTTTGCTTTGTTCACTGCAGACACACCAGGTGTGTACAGCAGATGCAAAAATAGAAACAGATGCAACAGTCATCGAAAACGCGACATGACAATACCAAGTGGCAGCCATTAAAAGCTCGTCATTCCCCCACACGATGGGACCTCCCATCGTTAACGAGCGAAAATGTGGCGGGACACAGACAGGTAGGAGTAATGCCTCTGCAATTATGCAAAACATGCATGTGTGCGTATGAATGCACAAGCATGCATTTGTGTAAATGTGCACGTGCAACATGCCACTTTGGGCCCATCCCACAGCTCATTAACAGTAATAAGTGACTGCCGCCACCTCTTTTTTGTCAGTGGGGATGCGAGCCAATCAATGGGGTCATTTCACATCATAACGTCTTGCTAGAGCACATTATGGCACATGTTCATGGCTGGGAATGGCTGTCATTAGTGGCATAGCCAGATTAGATAAGGGATAGGTGGGCTGGGGTGTGGGAGGGGAGGGGGGTCAGATGGAGAGAGAATTAAAGAGGAGGCAAGAGGGAGGTAGATCAATATATGGATGGTTATGGAGATAACATCACAGTAGGGTGTCTGGGAAAGATAGCATTTTACAGATTCCCGATTTTTTTTTCCCCTTGCCAGAGTGAGGTGTGTGATGAAGTAGAAGGTGTGTGTTTGCTCGAGCCTTAATGTGTATGACTACTTGTGTATGAATGAGTCCATTGAGTGTGTGAGTGCAAAATTGAGCACATGTTACAGGAGAGTATGAATTACAGCAATCTACTCAAAAGTCTGCACAGTGTAGTGTGATTGTGTGCGTATGTGTGCATCTGGGGGAGGTGGAGGTGCATTGTGCGTGCTTTACCTTGGTATGTGCGTGTGCAATCCTGTATAATTACAGATCAGGCTTTGAGGAAGAGGCAAACAGTGCTATAATTACAGGAAACACCTCCTTTAATATTTTATGGAAATATGCTTGTATGTGTGTGTGTGTGTGTGTGTGTGTGTGTGTGTGTGTGTGTGTGTGTGTGTGTGTGTGTGTGTGTGTGTGTGTGTGTGTGTGTGTGTGTGTATGGGGGTGAGCTGTAAGTTGAACATATTTATTCAGCCTGTAAGAGGGAAAAAGGAAAAAAAAATTAGGAGGGTGTATAGAGAGTTTGTTCTGAATGACTTATGGTTTCTGCCTCCTGATCTTGCGCCTTTTCTTTCATCCCTCCTTTACTCTTCACAGTCTCTCATTTCACATTTGTGTTTCCAAATGGCTACGCTAAATGCCCCCTTTTCCCCACTTTTGAACTGCTTTCCTCTCAAATATTTATACTCCCTTTTTACAGGGTGAAGAGACAGAGGGGTGAAGAAAGAGGGAAGAGACTTCGATCTATCTATTAAAGATGAGCAACATCTCAAATGCATAAAGAGGGGTGATGAACACTTGCTCAGGGATGGGAAGGTGTAAACCATGCTTTAATGCTTAATGGCATACTATAAGGTTGGTTTACTTTTGTTTCCTTCAAGAGAGAACAGGGAAAACTGGATATGTTCTTGAAAGAGAAAAAGAAAGAGGAAGAAAAACTCAAGTATGGGAGTGAAACAGAACAAAATAAAAACTACTGCAGCTGATTGTTAAGATTGCGAAATTGTAGTGCAGCTGTTTTTCTGCAGTACTGTCAGTACTTAAAAAATTGTATCTCACTAACTAATAAGAACAGCTGGAAGTACATGTTTCATTGATCGCTTTATGAGCGATCTGTAATTTATTTTTTTGTTAAATTGTTTAGTTGTTTAGTTTTTGTTTGCTTTGTATGTGTGTGTATGTGTGTTTTTAAGGGTGAGGTATAGGCCAAGTTGAACACATGTTCTTTTTTTTACCGGGCAGTGACACAAATATATGCATACACACAGAGAGACACACAGTGACAATATGCTAACACTCAAACACTAAGCCAGTGCCCCCAACTGTGCTTGACACACTGGAGGGACAGACAGCAGGCTTTTCTGGTAGCATGCTTTACTATTCTTTGAAATGCACCATTCATTAAAAATAGATGGTGAGCAATCATTACAGGCATTAGAATTAATCTAATTAGCCTAGCGCACTTGGCCTCTCTGATTCTGAAGGGGACTAGTGGGGGATTGAGGGGGGAGAATTCTGCAAACAGAGCCACCCAGCCGCAAGCACAGTGTAAGCAGAGAGGGCTACGACGTACCAGAGGCCGCGGCAGTGGGGGGCATAATCCGCCTTGACTTATTAATACGCGCAAACAAGATTTAGCTCCTCAAAGCAAACAAATGAAGCAAGCGCTAAGAGGTACGAGAAAGGGAGGGTAAGGTGGGAGGGGGCGGGGGGGTGGAACGAGTGCAAGATTGAGGAGAGCAAGAGATAAATTATTTAAGCCTGTGTGGACTGTATGGAGAGCTGCTGCTACTGGTGGTGAAAATGGACTTAGGGCCAGAAAAATATTTGCTTCTCAATTCATGATTTTATCTTCATGAACACAGACTTTTTCCAGAACAGATACACAGCTCTTTAAACCACTTTCTTAAGATTTCAACAAGTCACAACATGGATCATAATCTGCTGACCTATAATCTCCTTACAAACACCACTAACATACAAATGCATATTGCTTTCTCACTTAAATAGATCGCTGTAAGGGTCACCATGGACAGACACGAGTCCTTTATTGACTCTACAGTCGATGAAGTACTTAGGCGACAACCTTTGATGACCCCTGTCATGGGTAATGACTGCTGCAAGGAGGTATGGGTAACATGCACTAAAAAGTAGGAGCTAAATAAATAAATAAATAAGTGCCAAACTGTAGGTTCAGCTAAGGAAAGGGAAGTATTTGTACAACTCCTGGATCTCCAACCAGTATGTTTGCTTTAAAAAGTTTTCAGACCATAAACAGCAGCCGAATTAAACAAGATTTTTTTGTTATTATCAGAGTATGAATAAATGTTTTACTAATAAAAGCTGAACACAAGTCATTCATTCTGCCTGTAAATGACTTTCAGAGACTAAAAGCTGAATATGACATTAAGGTTCACAGCTCTTAAATGACACTACGATTCTGGGATGAAAAGTTTTGCTTTTCCTTGAATCTTTTTAAAGTCTGGTATGGAGTATTATTTGCAAAGAAAAATCTAGATTTTTTTTTTACCAAGAAAAATGTAAGAGTAGCAGATGTGGCTTCAGTTCAGCCCTGTTGAAAACTTACCGAGTGTTAGCGATTCTTGTATCTAAGTCTTTCTAATGTTAGCAGAGAGTCATTACAATTTCTTTTCCCAGCTGTATCAAGGGTTTAGTACACATCAGCCTCTGTCACACCCTGCTTCCCTTCAATTCATCCATCCATCCACCCATCCGTGCATCCCTCCATCCCTACATGCATCCATCCTTCACATAGCTAGTCTGGACATTGACTCTGAACAAACCCACAGGAGAAAGGAAGAGCGAGAGGGTATGTGTGTGTTGGGAGGGGGGGAGTTAATGCCAAACCTCAAATGACAGAGCCAAACAAAAGTCTATCAGCAGCCAGCTCAGCAAACACAACTGCCATACTGATGAGGAGAGAACAACACAGGGAGGGAAGGTGGCAAGGATGGGAAACTTATTTAGCACTGAAGTGGAAAAGTGTGTCTCCTTGGTTGCCATGGATTAAAGGGAACACATACTCAAAATTCATACTATCACAAGTAGCTGACAAATGCAAGTGAGGGTGAAAAGTGCAACTGGATGAAACCCGAGCAAATAAAAAAATCTGTAGAAATGTACAAATGTTTTGAGACTGTACCCTCTAACAAAGTTTAAATACAAAATGTCACTACATATCATATGCCATATAAAACTTACAGAATTAAATAGGCTTTACTTGATTTTTCTATGAATTACAACAGACCTCAGCATATTGGACATTTGTTTGTAAACTCCCCTCAAAAATACATAGGGGACATCTATTTGTTTGTGCTTCAGTAGATAGTATAACAGATGGTTCTGTTTTTCTATTGTCAGTGTTGATCTGTAAGAGAATGAACATCTCTGTGTGTAAAGTGTACCATGTGGGGGTACAAGTCACAAAAAAGCTGAAAGACAATTTCACCAGCACCTCACACATACAAAGGACATAATAGTGCTGAAAGCAAATGAAACTGGAAAAGTGTATTTCTTGGAATCCACTTCCATCAAAATTACAGTGACATTCTTGGCAAGGCTAGCAACACAGTGGTAACAGAATGTGCTGCAGCAAAAAAAGAACATTTGGGGCATTTATCAAACAATGACAGAAAAGACCAAACTATTAAAATAATAAATAAAAAATTACATCAACTACAGAAAAAAAGAGGGGTTGTTGATTTGGAAGCGTTTCACTACAACGTCTTGTATTTTTTTCTTGTTTTTTTCCTCTCCTCCTCCCTCCTGGCCTTCGTCACCAGGTTAAGTTACAGACATGAGGTAAAGGAATGAGGGAGGCAGTGTGGTAACACACTGTACCATGAGGAGCAAGACGCCGGCCCTCCCTGACGTGCCGTGCACCATTCAACTCCCCGGCCCCACAGGCAAGCGCACATGAACACACATACACACACTGTATTTGCACAGCATATGTACTGTGCAAATATTCACCAATTGCAAGCAGATGACATGATTATGTTCTTCTGAGTGTAGTACATGCACATGCACACACACACACACACTCCCTGCTTCACTACCCTCCTCCCTCCCTGCCTCTGCAGCTCTGCATGTGTCCTGTCATATCTCCTTCAACCCTTAATTGTCCCAACTTATGGTGTTTCTTCCTGCAAACCACAGTTTAGGGGAAGTGAAATCCTTCTAAGTGACTGTCACAATACATCAGCCTCAGGCGAGGGACACACTCCCAATCCCCCCCACCACCACCAACTCTTCTTCGGTCCCAAGGCTCCTCACTATCACTCACTTTAAGCATTTTTCTTGCTGAGATGCTCCACTTGCGCTTTTACTCTCCTGTCACTGCTTCTCCCCCTTTTAATGCTGCCCCCCTCCCAACATGCTTTCTTCTATTTCTTCTACTTTCATCTTCATCCCCCACACTATATGTAACCTGAAGGAAGAGCTGCAATCACAACAACACACCGTCACAAAATCCTGCCTGTGACCTGCTCTCCGCATAATCCGTGTTCCCCCAGACTGCATCTGCTGGGAGCAGCAGAGTTTCCATTGCCTTTAACATGACCATATCTCCTTCACATACTTTCACAGATGAAAACAGAGAGGAGCTGAGGGTGGTGAGGGTCACGACCCTGGCATGTCACAGCCCTGTGATGCATGTGTCACTCCTTCTGTGTCTCTGACCTTGTTTCTCATGCCTGTGTCACAAAGCAGATAAGACACAACCACTCCCTTTTCTCTGCGCCTCACTACACTACACATATAAACACTGACTGGCCTTTCCTATCAACCTTACTTACTTTAAACTTGGGGGTTTACTGTGTAAAAAGCATTGTTAAGCAAGAAGTAATTATAATTATTTTATCTGATAAACTATCAGGAATTTTTCAACTCATTTTAGGAAATAATTTTATGATCAAGGAATTTGGAAATATCTGTTCAATAATGTCTTAAAATACCCTGTTTTGTTAGACCAACTGTCAAAAATTCTAAAATACGGTTTTTGCCAAAGACAATAAGAAGAGCAAATATTAAAACAAATTACTATAATCAAAGCTTTGAAGAAATTACATCTATAAATAAAATCTATTATAGTTGCATATTTTCTGTTAATTTAATCTAAGATAAGACATAATCAAAGACATGTGTAAACAAGAAAAACATAATCATAAATCTATGCAAAGCTTTTATTGTGTATGTTTATATATATATATATATATATATATATATATATATATATATATATATAAATCTACAGTCACCCAGCTACTTGATCCAGACAGGTTTTAGGGATTTAAGCTTTATAAGTTGTAGTACACATTCACAGAGTGTTAAGTTAAACCCCAACTTAAATCTTTTTGCCACCCCAATTGGAAATTTTAGGTACCTGTACCCACCTAAATCACCAATCGAGTGGAATAGTGGAAACAAAACTTTGATCTCAACAAGTGAAACAAAACAAAATGACCAGAAGAAAAAATAAATCTAATCCATTTACCATCCCACCTGCATCTACATGTGCACTATGAAGCACTTATCTGGAGGATTATTGCTCGACATCCTTGTAGCAGGAAAGAGAAATGTACTTGGTCATTTAAAGACCAAAACATCAGATTTTGATTATTATACAATAACAGATAAAAATGTCAGTGACTAGTTCAAGGGGGCAAACAAAATGAAGCAGATGTAAGAAAAGCAAACATCTGAGAAACAGCAGTGAGGTTTGAACTAGCAGAGCGGTATGTGCTTATTTTGGTCCACTCTGAGTGCCTGTGAGTGTGTGTACAGTATGTATATATGGGTGCTGATTCTTCTTCTGTTAGCTCTTTCAGGACCAGGTTTGGCATGCTATTGAGCATTTAATTGAAACTGTGGACACATCAGTCACCCATCAACCTATCATCAACCAATCATTTGCAGCAAGGGGAGGGACCCAGGAGGTCTGGCAGAGATGGACACGCAATGGGGGAGGAAGGGGAGATGGGTGGTCACTCACTCATCACTTGGATGCAGTCCTTTTCTCAGTGTTCGTTTATGTCTGTGTGTGCGTATGTGTGTGGCAAGAAGGTCATTTGCTGGTCACCAGATGTGAACTGTTTGGGCTGAATCACAGAAAGCAAGAAAGAGGGGACAGTCTCTTTAGTTCATATCTCTCTACTGTGCACACATACACACATACAACAACAAACCATGAGAGTGATGGGTGATAATGGAGCAGACACTAACAAATCTGCACCTCTTGGCTGGAGGCCTTGACTCGGAATCAGAAAGCAGACAGTCTGTCCAGCTTGTAAGTAAAACACACTGCTACACACTCAGCAGACAAAACGACCGGTGACCCTTACAGCAGCACCAGTGAGTTTCCAGAGGCACTCATTTGTTCTTAAATGACATTTACACCAGAGGAATGTATTGTGGTTAGCTTGTAGATGTATTAGCCTTTGCTTCCTCCACAGGAGGTGTGTGAATTTTCAATACAGTGAGCTGTTCAAACCTTGTCACTGTGTGTGGCCTTACAATGCACAGGCTACTGCTGCTCTGGATATTAGCTCTTCTGTATGTTGAGCTATTAAATACCAATTCCAAGCCACACACATACCACTTCCCTTTCAGTCTCAAAGCTGGGGACATAACAGTTTTGGCTGGTGAAAACTGTGTGGGCCTCAAGAAGAAAGAGAGAAAAACCAACTGTACTTTTTGGTGAAATCTTCCAGCTGGACAGGGGGAAAGGAGGAAAGCAGAAACAGGCATTTGCAGGGACAACCAAGGCGAGAGAAATCAGAGTAAGACAAGTGTCAGGGAAGGAGATGTGTGAGAAGCTCTTTTACCTTTACTAGAAAAGAGGAGACAGAAAAAGAGAATAATCTGCCAAAGTGAAAAAAGAATGAACCAATACAGGGAGAGAGGAGGAAAAGTTAAGAGGACTAAATTGTGAAATACAAAAGAAAGGGAAGAAAGAGAGAAGGACCAGCAACTGGACTGCTCCTGCTAATTCAGCACTTTAACAAATCAATGCTACTTGAGCAGAACAATCCGCATCCTGAGCTCAGCATCAGTGAGACTGTAGGCGTGTTTGTGCGTGTGTATATAAGTGTGTGCGCCTGGAGGGTTGATGATGTTGCTGTGGGGTCGTCCACACTAGTCCACATTAAGGTCCAGTAATGTGTTAATTTATAACTCTATCACCCCAGACGCCTGCATTATCCATCTGTGTCACACACTAGGCCTACGATATCTATCATCCAGAGGGGAAAAATGGCCATTCTGGAGAGATTAAGCCACTGGTCACACAATTCCTCCCTTTTTTTCCCCTTGTCTTTTTTTTTCTTTCCTTTAGCCTTATTCATCCACATCCCTCTCATTTTGCCCTCAGTTCCCCAGGTCTGAGTGATCAATTAGGACTTGACAGACTTCTAAGTCTTGTCTGACCACTGGAACTCCAGAGGCCCTGTCGACATCTATGCCTACCCAAAGGCAGAGCATTTACTCAGCTTTAACATCCTCATTCTTGCCAAGCCCTGGTAGCTTGTTTGGTGGTTGTTTAATTATTAGTGCTCAAAGACTGAATTTAACTTCACCGTGACCTTTCATGAACACAAAGTTTTTTTATACTTACAGATGAATGAGAAGAAAGAGAATATGTGTGGCCAAAAATTGTCCTTGGGTGCATTCAGTCAGTAAAACATAATCCAGTTTGCCATAACATGTACAGGTGCTGTAACTTTATAGGTTTCCACAACAAATTCTAGGTTTTACTTTTGATTTTTCTATAATATGCTGCAGAAAAGTTGTTTTTTTTCCAAATCGACCTAATAAATAATGCTTGTTGAAATATGCAAACAACATACTTTATTCCCTAAATAAATACCTCAGTATGTCAATGTATGTGTGCATGTGTTTGTCAGTTTGTGTTTGTGCAGGTGGCTAACACTCTCTTTGTCAGGAACAGCAGGCATTAATAACACACAGGGGTAAATAATCAATACTCACCCTCTCTATTCAATTTCACAACATCACTACTATTAGCAGACACACACAGTCTCTAGGACACATTTTCATGTAAATGCATTGACAGGAATGTAAAACAAAGATCCTTCCACTGATTGAGGGAGGCCAGAGGGTCGGCTAAAACATGAGAACTGGCGGTGGCGGTGCAAATTGGAGCAGAGCATTAATATTTATTTTCTTAGAAATACTCCCTCTAACCTGTGAGAGAGGTATTAGACACAAGATACATGGGATAAAGGAGGTAAAAGGGTTGGTTTGATAGGAAAGACAAGCTGGCAATTCCATCTTTAAAGAGTGCAACAGTCATCACGCGAGGAGAAAGGGAATCTGCCCATTAAAACTAAGTGGATGTCTATTAGATCATAGAGGTAAAGAGGTGGGCATTTACCATCAGTCCAGCTCAGTCTGCAAGTGTACTGCACATCCAACATTACTAGGATCTTTTAAAGTCTTTCAGAAACTTAAAAAATAAATAAATAAATAAATAGCACTCTAAACTTTATCCCATCCTCTATTTTAAATCATTTATACTAAAAATCTCTGTAAGGGACATTACCTCAGTGAAATGAAGGCAATTAAAAGACAATCAAAGTCACCACCCAGTCCTATGAGATCAAACCAACCCTCAGCCCTCTTTCTACTTCTCTTGTCTGTCCCCTTAGCCCCCTTCTTCTTCCCCAGTGTAAACCCCCATTCTTATCACGGTGGTGCAGTTAATCCTCCTCCTCTCCTCCTCCTTCCATCGCAGAGTCCCTCAGGGGTTACGTGAAAGGCTAAAAGGAGGGAGCCCATTTGCCACTTGCCTGCGACACATAATACGGTGTGGGCAATCAACTTTGGCTTGACATGTATTTGCTCATCTCTGTGACACACACACATTCACCTACTCCCCCCACCACTGCTACTGCTGGGAAACTGAGGGTTGAGGGTGGGGGACTTTGGAGGGGGGGGGGGGGGGGGGGGGGGGGGGGGGCTAAATTAACACTTGACATTCAATACAGTCAGGTCCTTAATTGGCCAGGGCCTTCCTGCGAAGGCAATTTTCTATTCCCCAAACTGCCCCCGCGCTGCGCCATGTGCCAGTGTCATCTGTGTTTGTGTGTGTGAGGAAGAGAGAAATTGTATCTGTGTGTAAGCATGTGCCAGAGGAAAACCAAGTGTATGCATATATCTGTGTGTGGTTGTGCGTGTCTGCATGAGCCCGGGCCCCTGTCCTGAGAGAGGCCCTCTGGTCCCTTCCCTCTCTAATGAGGCTGGATGAATTAGCGCTACGTGACATGATTTGAGCAGCGGTGGCGCCCCTTCTCTCCCTCCCTCCCTCCTTCCCCCAACACGTCTTTGTCCTTCTCTCTCCCTCATCCCCTCTCCCTTTTTCTTAAAGCAGTGACAGGCATCTGGTGGCCAAAATAAAAATGCCAGGAGCAAGCCTGCGGCTCTCGCCTTTATGCATGCTGCCATTGCTTTATGTCATACACATTCACACAAACACACACACCTATGCAATCTACACAAAATGAAACACTCGCTTTCCTCCCATTCCTTTTCCACTCACTCGCGCACATGCAGTCTGACTTGCACTTCCCCGCGGATTTAGTTACAGTTGATGTTATTACAGCTTTCAACCTGAGAGGTATTAGGCTTCCTTTAACAGATCTGACAGCATTTACAACACAGGCAAGTCGACGCCTCTAATCGCTTCTGTGACTTCAGCCTGTTACCAATTGATCTCCAAAGAGTGCCTCCTCACCTTCTGACTGATGCATGAGATGCCGGTTCCTTTTTCTCTTCTTTGTCATAATGCTCTGACTTTCTTTGCTGCTGCATCATGTAAACTTTATTGCTCTTTAACTGCTCTTGTTTCCCTTTTAAAAAATTAAGAAAACAAAATCTAACAGCTATGATATCTCTTTTATTTATGTGATAGAGCAATATTTGGTTAATTGATCAGGCTTCCTTTATCAAGAACAAGATGCTGAATTTATTACTTTATTGATAGTGTAGAAAAAGCATTAAATCTAGGCAATAAATTCTTTGTTGTCATCCTTTACAAATCTAAAATCATCAAGCTTTGGAGTAATGGCCTGGATGAAGTAAACAAAAGCTGCAGATTTTTTTTCGCTTTTTATATTTTAAGAAAACATATCAAATGGATTAAATGTTATGAAATATTAAATGCCAGTCAGAGTCACACACATCATGCAGCAGACAAAGCACTTATCGTCGAGTGTGTTTCCCGACAAAGGAAGAGGCAGCTCAGGCCATTAACAGAGAAAACATCAGCACAGGGAAAGTGAATGTATATGTGTGGCTGCAAGCTTGTGAGTCAACAACACAAACACATCTCCTTATTTTAATTTGCAAAAAATAGGCCTATTTCTTACAAGAATTCTCACTTTGTACTGCAGTTTAAGACAGAAGCTGTCACTTCAAATACACGATTAATGTCACATGAGGTCAAGTCTGACGCCAGAAGCCATGCATGGTGGCCTCATTGGTTGTAGTGCTTATAGGGTCACGTACAATGATGTGTCCCACAGCAGGCTAATTAGATCATTTAGGACTAAACAGAAGTCATAGATGGTTCCAAAGTAAAGGTGCAGTGCTGCTTCGAATGTGATTGGCTCATGTGCTACAATTCAGCAACTTGTGGGAATCACACGTAAGTGAAAAGCTGCACTCTGTGACAACACACTGTGCTTATCCCATCCAGCCCACACACATACACATTCAGTGGTATTTCACTGCATTGCATGCATATACACAACACATACTCACAAAAACAAAAGCTACCCAGAGTCTCAGCTTGCCAGAAAAACACAAGCTGTGGGATGCCAAGGCAGCTGCATTTAACAGTGGCCATTAAATGTTATTAATCCAACAGCGCAAACATCTTTACAAAGTCAGCAGAGAGCGCAAACAAATGCTTACACATGTTGCTTTAACACTTTGCTCACAGCTGAAAGTAGCTAATGGGTGAAGACTTAAGTTTGCAGAGTTAAAATGAAAGCAATGTTAAGGAGCAGCTTACACAACCTGAAAAAAGAAAATGAGAACCTGAACTATTTAATATGTTTGTTTGACTAAGTCTGTGTGTGTGTGTGTGCGTGTGTGTGTGTGTGTATGTGAATATGAGAGTGTGCACATTGGCCAAAAGCCAACGACAGCCTGTACCACTACCCTTCCTTCTCCAGAACCTCCCTAAAATCCTCCCTTGGCCTCTAGCAATCACATCCCCATGGCAAGCTGGAGATAGAACAGAGCAGAGTGGAGAGATAGACAGGGAATAAAACATGGGAGCAAAAAATAAATTAAACAGAAAATAGTGGAGAACGAGCCTTCCTCCCTCTTTTTTAACACCACACACACACACACACACACAATGTATGCATTTATATTTAATCTAGCCATAGTGCACAAAAGTTCTCCTGACCTCATATGTGAACTGTGGACATAAAAGTCTGTTACCTGTTGGAAAACCATTTTCTTTGAACAACAACTTTGGTAATTGCAAGCACATCTAAAACGTACAGCACAAACACTCACACACAACAGCCCATGTCGGATTACCAGCAGAAAGAGACAGAGTCAACTGCAAGCCCTGAACAAAATTACCATCATTATCCATAACCATAAATAAGCCTGATGATGATGATGATGGTTTTAACAATAATAATAGCAATTCACTCTGAGTGCTTTTTCACATAACAGTGACAGCATTAGTCACTTCGCCAACAGAAAAATGAAAGGCTTGGTGCCTTGAGAGCCCCTCTTGGTTGCCACTGCTGATGGGGCAAATTGGCAGGCAGAACCAGCAGACAAGGGGTCCTTAAAGACGGATGTAAAAATAGTAGGCTTTCGATTTACCCGCTGCACTGGCGCAGCTCCAAGGAAAACAAAATAACAAGAGTTGAGGAATAACAGGAAAAGGGAGAAGTCATGGTGAAAGTATGCTCAAGTTCCTGTCACTTAGCACAGGTCACACCTAATGTCACCTTCCTCTGGATGCAAGACGGGAAAGAACAGCTCCTCACCTCAATGTCTCTGCCATATGGCCCCATATAGTCATGTCTTAAAATACTTCATACACATGCAAAGTATATACAGTGTCTTCCTCTCTGTTTAGCTTCAATTAAGTCTCTCTGTGATTATACACTGCAGATCACCAAAACCAACACAAGCACAACTACACTTTATCCCTTTAGATTCCTAGACCTGAGTGACAGCTCCTACATTCCTGCTGTGTCAGAGTGTGTGTGTATTTGTATGTTAGGGAGTGTGTGTGTGTGTGTGTGTGTGTGTGTGTACACTGCTGGCCTGGCCCTGTGCTCATGTCCCCCTCATTAGTCAGTGGTGGGGTGGTGACATCCTGAGCGGCTGGCCCTTCAAACACACACTTCCTCCTCACACCGGCGACTTCTCCCCACTGCAGGAAACTGCCTAAAGACAAATAGCTAGCAGGAGCCTTTTGAAAAAGTAGAGCTTGAAAGAATGAAGAAGAGAGTGAAAATGGTGAAAAGAGTGGGTCTTTGCTGCTCGGCAGAAAGAAGACTTGAGAAAAACTGAGAAGTGGAGATAACAGGAATTAATAAATTTATGATCCAACTGAAACATATCTGTTTAATCTACAATAAAACAACTGCTTTTATGTTTATCTTATTTATGCCATCATTAACAATCTAATCACATACAATTTACTTCACAGATTGTTGCAACACTGATTTATTTAAAAAGAATTCAGCCTATACTGAAAAATGTCTTGGTCACACCATACCCCATGAATCTCCTCACGACTCCATGATGATGTTTTCCACACAGGTTAGGGTGATTTTATTAATTATTTTGTCAAAACCATCTTGCAATAGAAAAAAATTGTACTTCTTTCCTTTTACATACACATGCCCACACAGGAGTATAGGAGTTCTCTGGAAAAGATTCAGCTCCAGAAGATTTTACCACAGATGGCTCTGCATTTGCATTTCTGCCGCACCTCTACACAGACACATTTTGCAGCACCCTGCCATATGAAAACGAGACCCCCTTTTTGCCTTCCACGATTGAAACTCTACATCCCCTTCATATTATTCAGGCATTCACCATGGCGGTGAGGCGGCCGTCTCCTCAGGACAAACAGGAAACAGCTGACACGGAGCCCGTGAGTGATGCTCACATGATGCTTATTGATCGCTGTTTTCTCCGAGTCTCACACACGGTCAGGGTCAGTGCTTACCCATCCTGCAGGGCATTATTGCACAGTTACAGAGGTTGCTGCATGATCCGGAATGCACATGATCTTTTTTCTTTTTTTTTTTTCTTTCTTTTTTTGTTGTCAAGATTAGACGCTTACTGTAAGGATAAGGCAGAAATATTGCATTTATTCACTAATATGAGGAGTAAAGCAGCGATTGGTCTGATTTTATCTGTTTTAGTATTTACAGTACAAGAAATTCTATTTACATTGATATTTCAATAAGATCATGCTTGATGATGCAATTACTGAAAAAATCATTTCTACAAACATTTGAAAATAGGTTAAAGCAAAAATGTAGTGGACGTCATATCGCCCCGTTTGGTGGTTGAGTAAATATAGTGGGGACCACAGCATGAATGGGACCTTGTACATCCTCCCACTTCGTCAAGCTAGATGGGTTCTTAATAGAGCACACATACAGTAAATATACAAACAGCTGTGGCCCCCTTCCCACTCACTCTTAACACTCGTATTTCTCTCCTGCGGAAATAATGCTGCCTTCAGGAAACATGCAAAGCATCAGACTCACAAAGACTGGGAGATGCTCTGTGACTGAACACCACAGCAGCTTGCTGAGTGCTGCTTATAATATCAGACTTTCTAACCTTAACTTTTCAGTTAGTCAGGCACCGTCGGTGATCTAGTGGCTCTTTAAGCCTTTTCCAATCAGGTGCCAGAGCAAACACTGATACACAGACACACCCAGTCACTTCCCCTTGTTGAAGAAACTTGCTCTCCTTCAGACACATGTGTTTTTGAGTTATTATAAGTAGTATGAGTAAAAGAAAACCTCCATGTCAGACAGCTTCTGTCCTTTTCCGTAAAGACAGAAGCTACATTATACAATCTGATGGAGAATTTGGGGAGTGGAGGTAAAGACTGAGTTTTATAAGGTAAGACAGTTGGTGAAGTTGAGACAGAACGGAGAGGGGGAAGGTGGGGGATAAGACTGAAAAGCAAGCAAGAGACGAAGAAGAAGCAGTGGGAGGCATAGAAGTAGTAGAAGAAGAAGTAGTAATGGGGGAAGTGATGCGTGTCTTTTCTGCAAATCTCCTCTTTCACCTCTGCTCTCCTCCAGCTCTCCATCCAGGGCCAGCCAAGAGACACTTCACCTCGCACCCGCATACACATGGAGCCAGAGCCAACACACAGGAACACATACACACACACGCAGCAAGGACACACATTTACACATGCTCTTTTACTCACACGCACACACTAACACAACTGGCATATGACTGTTTAGCCACCCACTCAGAAAAATAAATGGCAAAAGCACAGACACAAAAACGCCTTAACACACTCACAAACTTCAGCGTCAGAACACACTCATGCACTCTCTCTCTTGACACCGGATACATGCACGTATAGACATCCATATGCTCCGTGTGCAACGACCCATCAAAGACAGACATGGAAATAATAACAGTTGAATGTAACCACACACGTACACACACATTCACTGACTGTGGATAATTCTACACATATGCATCAAATCACTGCCTCCCAGTCCCATTCAGCAGTAAAAAGCAATGCATATGCAACACATATGCAACATGCAACGCGCCTGTACCTCAACATGTAAAACAAGGTTTGCACACACACACACACACACACCGATCTAAGTCTATCAGTGTGTTAATACGCAGATTAGCCTGTACTGTGGTATATGCTGAGCAGGATAATATCTTCCCATCACTGAGTCTCAGACAAAACAAAGCAGATTTCACAAATATGTCTTTCCTCATGTTGTTCCTTTCAATGGTCTGGCATTAACAGAAAGGACTGAGTGGTGAAATAATATGGAAAAAAGGAAAAAAGCCAATGTGCCCATAACAATGATACAATCAAATAAAGTTAAAATGTGACACAACATATAAAAACAAGAGAGAAAGAAGGGAAGAAGCAATTCAGTCAGATTCAAAAAGTTTCGAGAGAATATGACAAAAGTCTAAAATATAATTAAATTAATTAGATATAATATTTCTAAATAAATGTCATTCTGATTTTTTAAAATAGAACTGGTGTGCTCCAAATAGGAAACCATCTTGATTTTACCATTTATAAGGAGAGAAGAAATTATAATTATTATGAATAGATCTCAATCACTAATCATACATTTTCACTCCCCTTTAATGATTTTTTTTTTTTTTTTCAAAATTGTAAATTGATCAACATCCAGCAAAAGAAAATGCTGCAGGCTTGCATACCGGTGAGATTTCTGTCTTCAATTTAAGGAATATGTAATGTGGAAAAATTAAATGTGAAAACTCCAATGCATTGTGATTCAAGTTATTATTGCTGTTGCATTTCTCATCTAAAATTTCTGCTTGCCTAATTCTAATGCTGTCTTTTAAAAAAATCCCTGCTGTGTTCATAAGTGGAAATAAAGAGTCTCCATATGAGAAAAAGCAGGCAGCACTGAGAGCTGACAGAAGTCAGGCAAGCTGTAATGCCACTGTACCTCTTCCAGGTCTCGGCCCATAGTCGACCTGTCGCACTTCAAAGGAAGCCGCGTTACAGCACCCTTGCAAAAAGAAAAGGAAGAGGCTGTTTTAGAGAAAGTTTTACACTAAAGACGAACACTGATTTCTACCATTTTCCCTCCTTGTTTTTTTTTTTTTATTTTTATTTGATTTATTTTTTTATATATTTTTTTCCGAGGTCTGTAGTGAGTCTGGGTGGCATCGCCAGATCCTCAGGTGGAGGTAAATGCACATTTTACGAGCCCCTTGATATCCTTCAGTTAGTTCCCACGTTCCTCCGACTTAAAGCGGATGGAGAAAATAAAAAAGTCGCGGCCTCCGGCTGCTGTGTTGTGCAGGAAATATCCCTGATGAGCCAATTAGGCCCGTGGTATCACTTAACTCCGGAGTTTTTAACTTGCAAGGGTCGATATTCAGAGCCACGCATGTAGCGGCGGGTCAATTAAGGCTCCAAATATTATCTCTCCGTAATGCCTGGGAAATAATTAAACTCCAGCCAATGTTTGTATTTTTTTCCTCTCCATAAAAGCAATTATGAAAGTTCCCTCTTGCAGGGTTTAAAATACGCACCAATTTCTGAACATTAGGAAGCTCAGAAAAAATGGGTAGCCTGTTTATCAGATCCATTTAATTGATTTCATTTAAACTCCATGCTGTTTATGCCCAAATTTGAGGGGAAAATAAAAGTTTTTTCAAATGATTAAAAACTACCACAACGTAAATGAAAGGTTTTCAGGTGAACTGCCTCAATTAGCAGTTTTTCCATTGGTATATAAGATACAAACAATAAAAAAAGAAAAATGCATGTAGATGAGCTATCAGTGCGCAATCATTTAAATCAAAATTGAATATAAAACAGCTAAAATAATGGAATTCTTTTTTATATACATAAAAGTCATGTCAACATCACTTCTAGCCAACCAATGTTTAATAAAATGTTAAAATCTCTTGTTAACATAATGAACAAATTAATAAATAAATAAGCTTATTAGTTATAGGTCGAAATATAAATTATGTCCAAATTGTTTACAACAGCCAATTAGACACAACGAATAAATTAAAATGTGTTTAAATTGATAGGGTCTGTTTTGTTTGGCTCGTTTTTGTTTACGATGTTCGAAGCACGTGCTGCTTTTTATGCTGGAATATTGTACTATAAAACACGGACAAACAAACAAACAGAAGGGGATTTAACATCGCTCCTAGCCATTATGGTTTTATGATTTTATTAGTAAATAAATCTTTCTTTTTGCTCCATCTTTTCTTTTTTTTTTTTGTTTTGTTTTGTTTTTGTTTTTTGGGGGGAGGGGTGATGTTTAATCACCGAGACCGTCAGACACCTGCTGCAAACCACATCCTGTAATTTTATTTAAAATGTTCATCTAAAACTAAAAATGCGCGCTTTCATATCAAGCTGACATTTAGTAAATTTTCAGCGCTTTCCTTGCTTGTGTGATTTAAGAGGGCTGTCACAGTTGTATACAAATGTTTCGGCTGGGTGATGCCCCAGCACCTCACCGCAGCCGCGTCTCTCCTGCACGCACTGCATTGGCTTCCTCCGTCTGTGTATCGATCACACATAATTTGGCCTAACAACGATAGAATACCGCACCTCGCGTGTGGCCCAGGTGATCTTTACGGGAGAGTGGGGGAGATTTTTTGAAGCACGGCCCCATAACACATTTCTTTCCAACACCCAAGGGTGCACCAGGCTCGGCAAACACAAAGTCATTATCAGTTAGATTCCAATAAGGCGAGTCTGTCAAGGAACAGGCTTCCTTCGGAGAATTTATGTCATGCCTACTAAACATGGGAAGATGTCTTCTAAGTGGTGCGAGGAAGGATAAATAACAGCGAGTCCCACAGCTGATTATATTGAAACAACGGTGCGCATTTGTAAAAAGGATTGGGGATGCAAGCGTGGGGATCCCAGCAGATCCGGAGCGCAGGGGCCTATCCACCTGCTCATGTCGGCAGAGAAGGAAAGAAGAAGCTCGCTGGCCTTTACAACTCCCCCATCTCTTGTAATTCATGCATCACTGGCTTGTATGATAGTTTCTTTGGGATAAATATAAAATGACTTTACAATATAATGCTGCATTAAAAACGTGAGATACAAAAGAAACAAGCCTACCTATGGATGTAATCTCGATTTTTTTTTTTTTTTTTTTTTTTTTTTTTTTGTAAAGTCAGGCTTGATTTGCCTTTTATTATAAGACACATTTAACAATAATTTATGTATTTATTTATTTTTATATCTTTGCTTTAACACATCCTTTTCACTTTCACAAACGATCTCCGGAGTAATAAAAGAATTAACTAAATAAAAGAAATAGCATTAAGCAACAGGAGCTGTAAGCACCGACAGGGTGACAGAATCAGTTTCTCATCATTTCCCAAACAGAGCCGCGGCGAAGCTGTTGCGCAAGAGCCGCTGTGGCCTGGATGCGTAACAGCGTGTGCATGGTACAGAGTGCCTGCAGGTCCCGCTATGATTAACTGCAACCTAACAACCATCCTCTATCTTTACTGTCTCCCACTCACACACGTGCGCGCGAACGGACGCACACAAGCACACGCACACATGTACTTGCACAAGACGGGAGTCTCATTTCCTCCTCCCTCTCTGCGCCTGATATTTATCCAACAAAACCACTTCAATCCCTTAAAAATAACTACCTTGCTCTAACTTGAGGGCTACTTGGGAAAAATTTAAAAAGCTGCAGATCAAGTGTAAACACGCGATAACAGGCGAGAAATGTCGGGGAGAAATGTGGACTTCCCTCACCATGCGCAGGCTGTCCGTTATCATCATTACTTTTCCAGGCGGTACTCGGTGCGTTCACGGCTCTTCTGCTGCTCTGTAGCCGCGCAAGGGACTTCCTGCTTCGGCCACATGAAGTTAATTAGCCGGTCCCTGAGGGGTGCCCCTGCCCCAAGTCTTTATCGGCACTGAGGTTACCAAAACACGGCTGTTGCTTGCTTTTAAACTCCACACCGCTCACAGAACAACTACGGAGACTTAAGCGTTTATGTAACTAGTCCGGACAAGAGGTGGGATCAGCCAACAAATGGTCAAAAAAATTCAAGGTTGTCCAAAATGAAAAATAAAATGTGTTGTTTAAATATTGTTGTTAATACAAAAAAACATGATGATTTTGGTGAGAAAAATTATATGACAACTCATGCATTCAGTTAAATAAAAATATAGCACAGAAAAAAGAGGCTGGATGATGGAATATTTGGAAGCAAAAAGTGTGTAGCAGAACAACATAAACACATGCACATATTTATTTGTAAAGACTCCTACAATTAGGGTTAGTTGCTAAAATGCTTGTGCAAATTATAATATAAACTATCAGAAAACAAAATACAACAACAATCATTCACTTATTACACACACCTGATACACATTCAGCACACTTTCTTAGACTAAGAGGTAGTTTTTAACAAATCAAACATGTCAAGACATTCTTAGAGAGAAAAAGAAAGGAAAAATTAGATTTGGCCTGACAGAATGAAAATTATGGACAAGAGAAGGAGAGGGGAGAGAGACGTGAAGAGGATGAGCAGAGGAGGCTGAGTGGACATACCTGCTGGGACATTCTGTAGAGGAGGTTGCTGTCAGTGCTCTGCTGCTGCCATGTCCCCATGAAGCCCGGCTGCTCAGCACTAGGCGGTCTGGTGCTGAACTGCATGGAGCTTTCGCCTGCTCCCTCAGCGCTGCTGCTAACAATGCTAATGCCACCCAGACCACTTCTGCTGCTGCTGCTACTGTGAATACTGGAGGGAACGTTCACGCAAACGCCAGCTGTGACAGAGGGTCCGTTAACCTGAGCTGAAGGTGGCCTGGGCAGCTCCGGGTCTCTGCTGGGCTCTGGTGGGACTGTGTCACACTCGCTGCCTCTCACATCCAACTCTGCCTCCTTGGACTTAGATGGAGAGAGGGAGAGACAAGGAGGGAGGGCAAGAGGGGATGTGGGAGTGTGAAGGAGGGGAGAAGAAAAAGAAGTCAGTGAAGGTGGGTTCTTTTGGGGTCGCGTTGGCTTTTTTTGTTTGGCTTTTTAGAGGAAGATAACAAGGAAAGGGGAGATGGAGGTGTGTGTGTGGGGTTTCTTGGTAGCTCTGGTGGCTGAGTAGTGTGTGTGTGTGTGTGCGTGTGTGTGTGTGTGTGTGTGTGTGTGTGTTTGTGCATGTGAAGTTAATTCTCATGAAAAGGTAGTAAAGAGAGTTTGCGGTGAATTTCCTTGGGAGCTTCTTCTTGGACAGGGGAAGATGAGTGGACCACTGGAGGTGAGGAGGGATGGGGAGGATGATTGGTTTGGAGGTAAGAAGGGGGGGGGGGGGGTTAAAAAAATAAAGGGAGAAAGGTTGGGGGGTAGGGGGGTGTTTGGTTATGGGAGTTAGTGAAAAATGACTACCATGTTGTTATCCATGGTAGTCATTTTGTACTTGAATATGGACTCAAGACAGACACCTGCATGCAAACAGACATGTATACACACATACACACACACACACATTGTAGTAGAGGACATCTTTGCCTGCCTGCACACATCGAAACACATACAAATAATGTTGGACTAATAAAAAGTAGGACATAAAAAGTTAAACAAGAAGCTGCTATCAGCAAACTCAAAACAAGCACAGGAATGTTAGAAATCATTCTAACTTTGTGAAGTAAGAGATTTTTTCTTGAATAAGAATAAAAAAAAAACCTAAATGCACACTATTGTGCTTCATAACTCAGCAAACCAAACACAATTACTGTAAAAAATATATATGTAAAAATAAAAAATAAAAAGTAAATTAAAAGTCTCATTTTAAAAAGTCCCATAAAAGAGAAGAGTGGAGCCAACAAACAGCACAAACGACTCTTACCATGAAATCTGTGTTTGTCCCAGGAAAGTGAAGATGAGGTGTGGGAGTGAGCCACCAGCTCTCCTGCTCTCCCTGCCTCCCGCTCCTCTCCCTGCCTCCTTTTCTTTCTCTCTGTGTGACTGTGTCCCTCACTCGGCGTCCGTACCGCTGCCTGTCCTCCCTCTTTTCTCTGTCTGACTCCTCTGTACTCCGCCGCAGCCACGGAGGAACTGAGCCGAGCGTTTGAGCGCACGCGTGTGTGTGTGTGTGTGTGTGTATGTGTGCATGTGAGAGCGAGAGGACTGAGAAAGAAAGAGAGAGAGAGAGAGAGTGTGTGCAAGTATGTGTGTGTGTCAGGCCAGTGCGGGCTCAACTGAGTCAACTGTGCCGCTCCACTCTGAGATGCTCAGTGACACTGCGCTGCACACTTCTTCACAGCCGCACACACACACACACAGGCAGCCCTCCTCTGCTAAGGGCAGGAAGGTGGGGGCACCGCTGAGCAGGGGAAGGAGGGAGGGGGGCGCGTTTGTCCCCCCTACCTTATTACCATTTGCGCTGCGAACGGCCGACACATCTCAGAGCAACTTAGTTTTCCTGTGGGACCGTCCTGACACACACACGGTGCTTTGCAAAAAAAAAAAAAAAAAGAAGAAATAAAAAAGCTCAGTTTCCAACTTAAATCTGAATAACGCACCACTTTTTCTTCCAGATGTCAAGCAGTTATCTTGTTTAAAATAAAAGGTAGGTTTGGGCTCTCTGCTCACACCTCATCAATATCTCTCTGATTTACACCACAATTAAAAAACAAACACAAAAACAAACAAAAGTAAATCAATTGGCAAGTTACATCTCTAAAAAACTCTGCTGCCTTTGTTTGATTTTTTACCACTCTAATGAAAGACTAATGGAACGCAAGCAATCAGCCACCACCCGCATGCACATGAACACACACGATCACAAGCGCCTCCTCTTCCCTCTCCTCCTCCTTCTCCTCCGTGGAGGCTCTCAGATTTTAATTAAGAAAAAAATGAGGAAGAGGTTCCATTTTAGCCATATTGGTCCCCACAGCAGCAAAGGTAGGGGAATAAAATGAAGGATGGAGGAGTAAAGGGAGGCAGACGCAGAGAAAAAAGACACACTGGGGGATAAAAAAAAAGAGGAAGGAGATTTGTGCTTCCTTTGACACAGCATAGGACACATCTCAAACAATGAAGACACCCCCCCACCTCCACCAGCTTCTTTCCCTCTTCACTTTAAATCTCCCATCTCATCTTCTCTACCCCGTCTTTTCCCCCCACTATCATTAGAGAAATGACAGACCAGGTGCCTCCGTCCACAGCAAGAGGGAGATGTCACAGTGATCTTTCCACAGCAGAGGAACAAAAGATAAAGGGACAGACGGAGAACTTCTCTCCTCAGCTACATTAAATGGCCTCTGATCTATAAAGTCACTTCAAATTTTGTGGTAAATTGCTGCAGACAGCTGCTTGGCAGTCTGTTAAAAGCCTTTTGTACCATGCACTAATGGCAGCACAGTGTTAACCTTTGCTGAGATTATCACACCAGTCGTTACTGTTATGTACGGAGGATTTTTGGTAGTGGAGAGAAAAGTGCAATGTGCGTCTTATCACTTTAAAAATGTGTAATTTACATCTTAAACTCCTTTCCTCCTTCCTGTCTTCATCTTTGGCATGTACCTTTGTCTTCTGTGATTTTTTTTTCTTCTAAATCTTTGTCACCCCGCTTTTCTTTCACACTTTTTTCTCTTTTTATTCCTTTCCACCTTCCTCTTTTGCACCATGGCCTCTGTCCTGTCAGTGGACACGAGCAGTATTGTTGTAAAAATGCTAAATGTTTCACCTCTTGCTCACGTACCTCCAGCTCTGCTCTTAACAACTTATTGAAAAGGTAATGCATGAGGCTTTGGCTAATTACATTAAGTGACAATTTAGCCGCCAAGGTTCCCTTTTGCTCTCCAGATTTTTTTTCCTTTTGCTCTCCGCTGCTCTCTCCCTCCCTCCCGTCTGTAAATGTGCTAGTCTGTGGGTTTTTCAAGTGGCACTCAGTGTTTCAAGTCAAGCTGGTGGCTCAGCTTCTGACCTGGCTGGTTAATGGCTGTTATTTGTGGGAGGGAGGAGTGGACTCTGCCAATATTGCTCAGTCTTCCTCCTT
The DNA here is from genome assembly GCF_017639745.1 of Melanotaenia boesemani. Classification (NCBI taxonomy): domain Eukaryota; kingdom Metazoa; phylum Chordata; class Actinopteri; order Atheriniformes; family Melanotaeniidae; genus Melanotaenia; species Melanotaenia boesemani. The sequence goes on from NC_055685.1 coordinate 17,008,548, forward strand.
AATTCTCTCCTGCTTTTTTCCTTCCCCCTTGTCTCTTGTGATAGTGATGGCCGTATGGTAGAAACACAGGAGTGAAGAAATTTTGAGGGGAAACAGAGAAGGAAAAAAGGAAATAGAGTGATGAAAAATCTGTATTAGCTGGAAAGAGGAGGAAAAAAAAGATCTTGGAGATCCTCAGGCTCCTTTATTAAAACTATTATTGTGCAGGACTTGAGAATTCCCCACGGGGCAGGGGTCCATGTCGAAGCCCATATAATTAACTAGAGGCTCAGCTACGGATCAATTACCAGACAAGCAAGTGATAGCTGAATCAATGGAAGATCATCAGGCTCGTTATCAGTGTTGCAACTCATTAGAGGAAAAGTGAGGTAGAGAAAGAGGCAGAGTAACGAGGGGGGTGAAGATGGAGACTGAGGGTGAGGCTGGAGGCAAGGGCAGGGTTGGTGGCAGCCCAGAGGCAGATGTGTGTGTGTGGTATATTAATGTGTGATGTGTTGGATTCCTCGTTAGCTTCCACCGACTGGTGACGGGGAACCCTGAGTGATAAGGGCAGCCTGCTCCGTAGCAACAGTCACTGAAGCTTGTATGGATCAATACAAATGTGTGCATGAGGTTAAAGCTCTGCCATAGCATCCTCATTCCCCAGCGACTTAAGCCCTCAGTCTGAGGTACAATTTTGCAGTCTGAGCAGTCAGGGAGGGACTATCAAGAATAAGAAATAACACAAAAAAGGCAACATTTCCAGAAGGGTTAAAAATGACCAAAAAGGTGACAAACTATATCAGAGTTGCTAATTTCCCTTATGAGATATTAAACATCAAAACAGGATTTTAAATGACTGATACATTTAACTAATTATTTCAAAAGGGGAAATGCAGAAGACTAAAAGGTTTTTTGTTGTTTGTCATTTTAGGTACATTATAATCCATGAGGTGATTTTTGTCACCTCAATAATTCATGAAGATGTGAGAGGTTTAAAAGGCGGGCAAATCTACAAGTTTCACAAACACAAGGAACATAAAGCAGAGTCAGAAATGTATACACACCAATTTTAATTATTTACTAAATGAGATTTTTCTATTTCAGATTTTTAAGAGTCTGCCAATTTGACTTCCTAAATGCATGGAGACTGAGTATTATTTTATATCTACTAAAAGTAAAAAATTTTCCAATACAGATGTTTAAAATAATCGATAATCGGGCAATATTTGACGATGCTGATTATTACATCAAATTTTATCATTAATGTTATCAAAACGTTTAACTTGCTTTGAATAAATAAGTAAATTTAGGTTCTGAATAAACTTTATTTGACACTTTCTTTTAATGAGCACAGATATCAAAAATTGAACTTTATAACTTCTCACATTGAAAAAAACTTGCATGAATTAATAAATGAATACATTTAAAAACAAACACATTTCAATAGCTTTTTAGGACTTATACAGTCTAACCATTTTTTTTCTTTTTTGTGCCCAGCAAAATTAAATCTAAATAAATCTCGTCAGTTTCAGGTCAAACTTAACATGACACAACTAAATGGCAGAATGTAAAATAATTTGTTTCTGCTTTGAACCTTTACAGTCCAGTGTTGTACCTCTGAGGGCTGTCTTGTCTTTTTAAGGTACAGTCTGTTGAGGGTACAACCTCAGTGACAATCCTTTGTACCCCTAAAGGTACAATTAGGTACTTCATTTTCTGAGAATGAGAATTTTAGGTTCAGTAAGTTGCAGGATAGAAAGGGGGTGTGCTTTGCTGCATTCACTGAATGCTCTGATTGGGATCTGAGGATTTTGGTGAAAAGATCAACAAGCATGTGCTCTTTATTAGACTCCTTGAGCCTTTCTTGAGAAGGTTTAATTGTTTGACAGAGAATACTTACCCAATTAAGGATGCAATTATTATTGCTTGACAGGAGATGTGCTTAGTCTCACCAAGTGTTTAGATAAATAAGGTTTACTGCAAAGTAAAATTTAGATGAATGTAGGGACCCAAGGTTTCCCAGCAGAAAATTGCATTATAATAATCAACTTGGGTGTGTTTTTTTTTTACTTAAACCTTCAAATTTTTCACCTTATTTACACATTTCAGTTGTTTTCTGCTTTTTTAAAAAGTGTTTCTGTTTCTTTGCTGGATTTTATGTCACTTATCAATAAATGGCAATCTCTAGTTTGTATAGGTGTATACGTATAGGAGTACGGTAGCAGTAGAAGCTTCCACAGTGGAAGAAGGCAAAAACAGTGCATATAAAGTAAAAAGTAAGGCTCCAAAATGTTGTTGCACTTTTTGTCATTTGATTGCAAGTAACAAGGCACCCTCCATCACAATCCATCAAACCTCTTACCACTGCCTATTTGTTTCCCAAACACCGACATCTAATGGGTTTAATAGCCCAGAAATTGGGTGCAACAACTCTTGTGCCTTGAGAGGCAAGACATCTTCTTTGCACAAACAAAAACTAGTACAAAACAGATGTCAGGGTCATCAGGCGTAATTGCTATGCTTTACTGCTGTCCTATGTTTTTTGTCTTTTTCTCTCCATTACAGGTCTTGTAATTCAAAGTAAACAAAGCAAAACAACAATAATGATGGTTTGACTTGGACAGGAAATGTTTTTTTTATCCCCCAAAAAGTATGTGCAGCCTTTATGTAGCACTAGCAGGAGCACATGGCTGAGGGGCTAGTACTGTCGGTGACCTGATTTATGGTCATAGTGTGTGTGCATGTGACAAGGAACAGTGTGTCGATCAGATGGCAGAGGGATAGAACTGTCACTGTTCTGCTACCACTACAGGGCCACAAGACATCATATGACCCCAACAGGAACAGCTCTCCACTTGTGATAGTGGGATAGAGAGACACTGAGAAAAAGACTTAGAAAAAGCCAGATGAGGGCACCCAAAGGTCTGAGAGATGAAGAGGGAGCCACATGATTGCCTGTGTCACTGATCACTGCAATCTAGGCTCCACTAATAAGTGCACCTTTGTGAAATAATAAGAGGAAAAAGACGCCTGCTGAGCGCATTGGTTGAGTCTTATGAGTTCTTTACACTTTTTCGCTGTGCTCATGTAATACAGAAAGGCAAAAGGTTAATTACTGAGACCATAATCTGCTAATGCCTATTTAGCAATCCATGACCTAATGACACATGTTATGCATAAAAGCACTCCATATGGTAGTTGTGTTTTTCCAAGCAGGAAAAACAACCACTTATGAGTTCCTAAGAAAAATCTCCAATTTTATCAGCACCAGAGCACACATATACAGCGTACCTTAATACACAGCAGTCATGCACAAGATCTTCTCCTCACCAAATTATAGCTAATCATACAGCAGCTTGCCAGTCTTCCATTTCTTTCTTTTCTGCACCTTTTCTTTCATCCAACAGTGTATAAATTTGTACATATACTTCATTTTTCATATCAATTTATCTAATTTTTGTTTTTTCTTTAATGATAAGTATGGCACTAAAGTGGGTGGTTATCACCACAACTTGGTCTTGATAAGTCCTGATTTCCTCGTTCTTGTGGGTTTTTCTCTGGCTTGTCTAGTTTCTTTCAACTGTCCAGGAACATGCATCTTAGGTCAATTAGGGATTTTAAATTGAAGGTAGTATGCAGATAATGCCATGAACCCACTGATTGCTAGAATAGGCTCCAGCCCTAATGTAACCCTGAACAGGATGAAGCAAGTATAAAAAAAAAAAAAAAGTTACTTATAAACATTAAAAAGACATTGCCAAAATACACCACCAGGCGAAATCTTCATATTAATGTTTCGTCCAGCCAACAGAACAAAACCAAATGAAATTCAACTGACTAACATAAAATCAACTTTTACAGGCTGGGAAAAAAATAATGAATTTCTTAGATTTTGTCTTCAAAAAATCTTTTAGTAATTTATCCATTGTTTAAAATTTCAGCTAATTTATTTTCTTTTACTTGCAGCATTCACAGTAGATATCATCAAAGATAAAAGATATTTTGGACTTTATTGATTTCCTGAGTGCAGTTTTTTTTTCTTATTACACTTTTATGAACTTCATAAAAATATTATAAGTTTTGGTCATCCATCAGAAAAAAAAATTAAGAACCTGCCAGAACCGTGGAACACGGCTTTAGCTTCAGTTCAACTTAAATATTTTTGACACTAATTATGCTGACCTCTGTAGTGTCCAATGGGACTGGCTGGAAGCAGGAGCTGTGAGTTTACTATGGCAAAAAAAAACAGATGTGTTACCTTGTGCTTTAGAATCTGCACCAGAAGTGGAGTAAAAACTAATGGCAGGAAATATTAGCAAGGATGGGGATACTAAAACATGATATGATGTCTGTGGTATTGTGCAAGCTGGTATAAATAAGTTAACTGAGAAGCTTTTTATGGATGAAAGTAAGAGCTACTAAGAGGGGTGTGGAATTTCTGTCAAAGTTAGAAGAGGATCTTTTGCTTACTGACTGCAGTAGTTTTAAAGTTTTGCAGAGATGGGTAAATTGGGGCATCCTGAGCCAATCCTTCAGAATTTTCTCCCTCTTCTTTCCTTCTCTGTAGTCTACAGCCTTCCACACTTACACTTGGATAATTCTCCTCTAATCATCTCCAGCTCCTCTCCTCCTCCACCCTCATTTACTTCCCTCACATCTCTTCCTTCCCCTTTCACACCCTCTCCTCACCTCATCAGACAGGCCTCCACCTCACTCCTCCAACCGCCTCTATCCCCTCAGCCCTGTCCTCTCTCACTGACCCGTGCTCCCCCCAGTCACAGGGCATTGTGTCTCTACCTGCCAGGCTCCCTGACAGCCCCACGTCCCCCCTCACCCCCTGAGAGGAGACCGCCTGCCCATCCGGAACGCTGCCGTGGCAACCCTGCCAGGGCCCCTGTCGTGCACCCCACCTCCTCCACCAACCCGATCTCCACCGAACCCAGAACTGAGAGTTTGAAAAAGTCCTTCTCTACAGAATAGTGTCTTCTCTCTATCTCATCCATGCTAACTTTCTGTCTCCAGATCTCTCATTATTCTGTTTTTACCCTTCATCTCTTTTCCTCATAGCCGATTTTTTTTTCTTCTGACCTGACTAATATGTCTTTACCACTTTGAGCTTTCTGCTCCCTTTGACACTCACTGAAATACTTTTTCCTTTTGCCAAAAGCCCAGATAGATTAGAATCTGAAGAAAGATTTTAGTGTTGGTGGTTGTTAGACAGACCTTCATTACTGTTTACATAGATATTGTTATTTATTATCATGCATAAAATACTGACAAAAATATTGACTTTTACTTTATAACTACAACATCCTGAAAGTAAGACAATAATTTTTTATTTAAAAAAAAGTGGAGATAACTATATAATTAAGTATTTCCAAATGTCAGATATTTCAGAGTTGAATGGTTTACATTATGGAATGTTTCTGTCCTAAACTAAAACTGATATCTCTGATATGAATATATTTACAATAAACTGTATCATAAACCTCTGCAGTCTTCTTAATGCTCAAGTGAGACTTTATGGTTAGTTACTTTTGTGTAAGACAGGTGCCAAAAACGGGAATGTATTGGTCTGATATAGGGTTGATACTGTTATGGCACTTTAGACAACAAATATTTTAACAACTAATTACAGATAATGACTTTATTGTCTTGTTTAACCACTATTTGATTGAGATTAGTAGCATTAGCATGTGTTTCTTGATTATTCGGCAAATTAGCTCTTCCAATTTTTTTTTCTTTTTTAATCTGGTTTATTAACTATATCTGCACACAGCAAGTAATTGTGTTTAGCTTTTCAACTGAATCCATACTGTCAACAGACGCTCATCAAAACTGACCTCATCCTGAATGGTTTGTTACACAGAAGCATTGTGGAGATAATCTTCAGAAACATTTTGGAAAAGAACAGGGATTTTAAAAAGTAGAATCAGGTCATTTTATGAAGCCTCTACCTTGTTATGTGACAAGTCTGTATTAACACAATACAGTAATCTGTAACCAATTTCTGTCTGTGATGACTCACTAACAAAAAGACAACCACACTGTCATCCCACAGCAAAAATACTTCTTGCTTGGTTATGACTGTTTGTGCAAATATGTTTGGATAAAGGTCATCAATAACCATCTGGGTGTCTGCTCAGTGATGATGCAGTAAAGTAATGAGAATCACACCATAAGACCATTAACCTTTGTGAATAACAGGGAAATCCATGACTCTTTTGGATGCAATGGCCTCACAAAAGCTGAGATGCAATCCAGACGGCCTGTGTACCATCTGAAAACTCCCCAAAAACAAATGCAGAGCTGGGACAGAGGTGGGAGCAAAAAACATGTGGGTTACATTACGCAGCAGGGTCTTTATTTATGGCACATACATGACAAGGAACATAACCACTAACACCACGACAAACACACAAACACTTGTGATTCTCAGCGCCAAAAAATACTCCCAAATAAATGTCACACAAATCATCTTGTGGTAGTAAAAACCATCCAGCAAACAAGCAGTAAAGTTGAGGAAAAGTTTGGGTTCATTTCTCACTCGCAACACATCATCCCTCTGCTGCATCTCTCGCATCTTTTTGCATATAAAGACAAAAGCAGGAAATGTAGCTTCAAGTGCAATATAGTGTTTATTCTTAAAGTTATGCATGTCTGCTCCAACCAAACTACCAGTACATTAAAAAGTCATTTTAGTTTCTGTTGCAATGAATCCACAGACAAGGTACTACACGAGCGTTTTGCCCATCAACACCCTCCAAACTCCTTTTCGTTTAACACAAAGCTAATGCAAAGCTCAGCTCAGTGAAAATGGAAAGAAAATATGAAGAAACGATTATAATTCTACCACCAGGTTTCAATTACAGGAGAGTTGGAGTAGAGGGGTTAAGTGAACATCAAGTCATATTAAACTATATAGAAGGCCACAGGCTTTTGGGGGAATTTATTGAAATCTCTAGAGCAATAACACACATTCTTACATGTGGCCAAGTTACATTATTTGATTATTAGAACCATGGCCACAGGCTGCTTTCAAGCTTTGACTTCCTGCTCTAACTTAGAACCACTTCCACTGAAAGCAAGAATCTATTAGTCAGAAAACACTGATGAGAGTAAAAAAAAAAAAAAAAAAAAAAAACACAGGTCGAGACTACATCTGGCATTTACACATGCTAAACCAAGAGTGTGTGAGCGTTTGCAACATTGGGTATAAGAGACTATTTCATCTTGCATCTCTGTTTTACATTGCTTTAAAATAAAAAACACAGATTTATAGACAGCATGGGTGTGAGGAAGCAGAATTGTAAGAGTTACAAGTAAGCACACTTCAGCTGAGATTAAAAACAATAGTCAGCTGTTCATCTTCCAGTCATGCATAAATCCCTTAGAGCACCTTTAATTCTTGCCTCATAAAGTCAGTCTTTCTCACTTTGTCCTTACACAGAACCACCACTTCAGATTCTGTCACCTGTCTCTACATGTTCAATCACTCCCAGAGAAGCAGAGGAATGGCCCCCATGTTCCCAGAGGCAAGACATAAAGAGCTGAGAATGGATGGATGGATGGCGAAGGGGGACGAAACCAACGACTAAATTATTAAATGACACTTCGCTTTGAGACACACAAACACACTCATAAGACTGGAGAGTAAACGCATTAGAACAGTTAGCCCCCTGAATGCACCCGACAACTCAAGTACACGCTAATTCGCGTCAAAATCATCAAACCGGGCCTGGGGCTCTTAAAATTTTTACGCTACTGCTTGAAGGGACATCGTAAAGCATGAGAGGGCTCTCTGAGGGTGAGTGGCCCTGTCATCACAGCCATTGCTGCCAATAAATAAGTAAAAATGGGAGTTAAGTGGCTGAACAGCATTGCCACAGAGTTGACAGCACGTATCCACTGTGAATATGTTCCCCTGCGAGTGAGCTTCCGCAAATAGGTATGCACACCTGTGCATATGTGTGCTTCTGAGTTAGTGTGTCCTCTTCCAGCCTTTGACAAGCTCCAGAGGGGCCTTGGTTTTGCCACCAGCTTTCCAGCAAGAATGTGCCAAAGTGGGGCTTCATTCACTTAAGTTCCACATGGCCTTGATTTCCTGTGGACAAGGCTAGAGCACACTAGGAGAGCTCAGGTCTAATTTGGTACATAAGGACACAGGATGAGGGGCCATTTAGCTGCTATGGACCCAGCCTCTGTGTTAAGTTCTAACAGAGACAGGAACACAGCCACTCAATTTTTAGTCCATGTGGTTGCAGCAGAATTATGTAAGCAGTTAAAATAATTGAGCTTTTTAATGCATGTATAAGGTTCAAAAACACTGATCAAACTCTGCTGCTTTAAAATTATCTTTAAGGGTGACTAATCACACACACACACAAATGACAAAGCAATAAACAAAATATTCTGATAAATGTTTATAAAAGTCAAGAGTGTCCAATATGCAGGTCTTATTTATTTTTTACATATTCTGACATTTTTTCTTCTGTTTTGTTTTTTATTCTGGTTTGAATAAAACTATAATGAAGGTTAATGCTACTTTAGTCATGATGAAAATAAAATAGAGCGCTGTTATTTTTTTATTTTTTATTTATTTTTTATTTTTTTTAGATTCTTCTCTGAAGGTAGTTTTAATTAAATTAAACTGTGAAATTCACTTAAAACATTTCACAGTAAAAACTATGAATGTCCTCTGAATTTTACAGGTGCAAACCTGAAACCTGAAATTACAACCAAAACTGACTTTTCTGACCACAGGGTTCTATATACAGGTATAAGATAGTTGAAAAAAAATCTTGGGAGGTGATTAGATAAAACCCTTGACTATCACAGCCTTTTTATAGCTTTAACCAGTCAGATACACCAGGTACACGAAGAAGATTTTTGCCCATAGCTCTAAATATGCAGTTGATCCAAGATAAGTGTAGCTATTCTAATTATTGGCAAACATTGAAAAGCCTGTCATGTTACCCAAAAATACTGATGACTCACAGATGACACACAAGAGGAGCTTATCAGTGGAAGCAAGGAAAAGAAATAGAGAAAATGACAGCAAAAGCTAAAAAAGAGACAGACTTTTACTTGCCGGACAGAGCTCAGAAAAGGAACAGGATACAAGATCGATGTTAGAGGGTCATTAGGGGGCACCAAAATGTGAAAAAGTTCAGTAGTGCCACTTCGGACCTAGTCTTTAATAATCTATTTAATTTTAGATAAAAGACTTCACAAATGTTGAGAAAAATCTGATAAAATTTCTGCTGTTTATCTTTGAAGATATAAAGGAAAAATAGATTAATATGACCACCACAGACAACAATCTAATCAATGCCACCAATGAAGGCAATGTATCCTCCTTAGAGTGTTGTAGGCTTGTAAACGTGTTCACAGTTTGGCTGTATCTGTTTCAGGGTGTGTGTACATGTGCACATGCATGTGTTTATCTGTGGGTATGCTCATTGTAAAGCCAGCTAATTGCAGTTGAGACTCCTCTAATTAACACAAAGAAAGGTCTCTGGGGTATGTATGGGCACCGTGAGTGTGTCATGAGTTTACATCTAGCTAACCTGTGGGACACAACAGCCTAATCAGAGTCTTTTAAGTTCTGCCATGCTTACACATGAGGATTAACTGAAGACACACTTTAGTCGTGGAAAATGAGACAACCGAGAATCCTGTTGGTTTGGCTTTCAAAACAAGCAAGTAAAATAAGGAAAAAAAAACCTAAATGAGGCTTGAAAACGAACACTTTGAACTAACTACACAATGATGCCGACAGTAAGAGGTGCAATTTTTTTTAAATCGTAATGGCTTTATTTAACTTGAGCCTTTTCTGCTGTAAACAAAATGGTTGTTCTGATGTTGTTGTTTGTAGATTGATAGTTTGTGTACAGCAATGGGCGCCATAAGAGACATGACACAGGATATGCTTCGATCTCTCTCCCTTCCCTTTGTCCACCCACCCCATCTTCATTTGCTCACTAGTCTCTCCGTTTCTTTATAAAAATTACTTCCCCTCTTTTTATAATTCCTGCCAATTTGGACAGGAGCCCTAGTCAAAGACAGATTACACCAAGTCGCATATCAAACCTAATCAATCTTCAGCCCCTGGAAGGCATCACTCTCCCAATGAATAATTACAGCAATCCAGTTACGAGCTGCCAGTGCCAGAATGTTGCCATCACCCACCATCTTTTCAGATGTCGGAACCCCTGGCTGATTAACCAGTGAACTTTGAGGGGAGAAGTTTGTGTGTGAGGTCCCTGCAAAGAGAAATTTAGAGGAAACGCAAGATGAATGCTTCAGTCATCACAAGTGCTATTGTTTTTCCTTGGAGAGTTAACGAGGTTATTTGGACTGCATTAAATCTAAGTGGCACCTGGGGTGTGTAGAGGTTGGACAGCTGATGTGAGGAGAATGAGGGCGATCATATGTGTGTTTTGATCCAGGATTTAGTCTGGCAGGACTGTTGTAGTAAAACTTAAGCCAAACTCAATTTGGCTTATACATCTTTTGTATCGCCTTGTCTTGCAGGAGAGGAAATGTGCTACACCACCCTCTGCTGCAGACACACACACACACACACTCAAGATAGAGATGATGAAAAGAAGAGAAAGGGTTACAGTGTGAAGAGAGAGAAAGAAATAAAAGGAGAAGGAGAGTGAAAGAGGAATGAATGATGAATGAACGAATCATCGTGTTGGTGAGAGCGCTGCTATCAGCGAGAAGAGGCTCCTGTCACACTCTGTCAGTCAATGATTCAGCCAGTGATATGTGATGTATGAAAGAGTAGGTGAGTCAGAAAAGCTGAGAATCTTTCATTAAAAGGCATGTTGAGTGGAGAATACTGAGAGAAAATTGACAAGAAACTGCTTTTCTTGCACACGACAGAGGTGAAGCCACTGAGAGGAAGTGGTGGAGGGAGAAAAAGAAAAACGGGGGAAAAGAGTGAGGGTGTAACTGCAGGGCAGCTGTATTGAGCGGAGGAGGGTGTCATTTAGAAAGTGGCTGGCTCAGCAGTGGCCATTAGTAGCACTGTGACACAGTGGACCGTCAAGCAAACAGACAGGAGGAAAAACCTGCATGGATGTGGGCAGATCAAACAGAACAAAATGTTAAAATTGGGCTGACGCTGCAATGAACACATATTCTGTTTGTTAATGAATATGTCAGTTTATCTCCCTAATTATCAGTCAGTCTGAAAACATTACAGTTGCAGAATACAGAGCTAATATTTTGCAATTGCAGAAACCAATAAAACATATATCATAAATGTAAAATTTCCCAAGCAATAAATCCTGGTGATTTTCCCATCCTGTCTTCAAGTTTTTGAGGAACTTGAAGACTTTTAAAGAGCTGTATTGTTTCTGTTGGACCTAGGGACAGCTAACAATGATAAAAAAAAAAGTGTAAAATAAATAAAATGCACAAACGGCTGCTCAAGAGACTACTACTTATGGTGATACATATGGGGAAAAAAAGGATAAAAGTACAAATTACACAATTTAAAATTTTAATTTTATGTGTCAGAACCAAATATGTCAGTTATTAATTATTGACAGTTGAGCTGAATACTTAATGTGTCAGAATAGCTCATCATGATGAGTGGTAACATATTTAGTGGTCTTACATACAATATCTACAGCATTACTTTCCACAATCCTCCCAATTCAAATTTTACAGTTAATGTATCAACATAAGCATTAGACTGCTCCAAAATGTAGCTGTGCTGAAATGGTGAAAGATTCTATAATACTAATATTTATACCATTTTAAGTAATCTGATATCTTAAGTCTGGGAAGCCTCTTATAACGTTATGGTGAAAGACTAGATACTTAATACTGGAATAATACAGCCAATCAGAAAACCACAAACTACCCAGCACTGCACCGCAAATAACTCTGATTTTAAACAAGAGGGAGTGAAAGAGTGTAAAGAGGGAGACAGAAAGACACAACTGAAAATTATTAAGCCTGTGAAATTCCTTAGACAGCAGAACTAGCAGTGAAGGCTAAACACTCCAGAGTCTGAGTGTTGGCAGACACAAAACACCGCCACAGGATGACATGTGAGAGACCTATTGCAACCTTGCAACCAATCCCAACTATTAGCTCAACCTCAAGGACCAATCATAAGCCAGGTCATATCGGAGCATGACAGAGAATGTTTTTGTGATCAGAGAAGATAAGCTGCATTTGCTCTGCTAAGCCAATGACGATTACATGTATTAATATTATTCAAAAATTTACTTTTTAATGGCTCTACTGTCTTTGTTTTTTTTTGGGGGGGGGGGTTGCATGTCCAACACTGCTATTGAAAAAGTTTTGGATCCAAACACTACAATCATTACTTATTTATGTGCCTGAAAGACAATCTGAGCTTTCACTTCACTTTCCCACCACTCTGTCCAGCTGCCCGCTGCCAGAAAGCATTTTGCTGGGGACAGTGTGGTCCTATTGGAGCGACAGGAATTCACAAACAGAGGGGGCAAACCAAGGTTACCGAGACGGAAGGCCAGGCACGCTCCCAAACAACACAGGCAGAGTTGCGGCCAGCACAATCTGGGGTCCTTCTGCTGACTCGCCACACTAGGACTCATGAGAAGAGAATGTAAGGCCCTGTTATGGGCCAAGTTTGGAGTGTATAGTGAGAGGCAAACTGAGTAGGATGGGGTTTGCACATGATGTGCATGTGCACATGCACGTGTGTTTAAAAAATCCTTGACAAGTAAACTCTGGCTGCCATCATTCGTCGCTTCTTTGTGTTGGAAAAGACCGACTTGCCACACCCCGTGGTATTCCTGTGCAGGCCAAGTCTTCTCCCATTCCAACGAAGAGACATTAAGGAAGGAATAATCACTTTGGACATCAGCTGCCAATTTAGTCTGAACTTATTTATCTCATTTAGAGTCCGTTTGGAGGGATATACACATGGCAAATGCAGACTTTTCAGTTCTCACAGACAGAAGAGGAAAGACCGCTGGCAAGATAGATAATACTCCTCAATTGCGCTTTACTTGACTGCAATAAGAGAGAGGGTGACAAAAGTTTGCCAAACCCTGACAACTGCAGTCCTGTCAGAGCTTGTTGCCAGCTTATTTGTGGCTTGCTTTTTTTTTCAGTGGATGCTTTAGCCTGAATTCAGTTCCTTGGTGTTTGGTGTCCTTGGTGTAGCATTAAATTTAGTTTTACTCTGTTTTGGGGAAAAAAGGAATTTACCTAGTAGAAAAAGTCACATTCACAAAGGCAAACACTCAGTGGCTGGTGTAAAGGACAATGGCCACCATGGCAGCTCTCATCTACCCAAACCACATGGTAGAGAGACCCCCCAAAAACTCGTACCCTAAAAGGCTCTGGCTGTGCATACTAACAAGTAGCGAACATACAAGCATGAATACACACACACACAAACACACCAAGTTTAGTCTAATTAGTGCTGGTATTTTCAGGGCTTGTTTGCACAAATTGGAAATGTGTGATTTGAATTAAAATATGGTGGGGGTTTTTGTTCCCAATAAAAAAAAAAAACACAGGAAGGGGTTTCACCTTGCCCCTTTGCCGGGGCTCATACGAAAGTAATTTAGCCCAAAGAGGAAAAAAGAAAAAGAGAAAGGGGTAAAGAAAGAGAGAGGTAGTAAAAGAGACAGAGGGAACGAGAGACAGAAAGAGAAAGAAAAAGGGGGAGGGAGATAAATTCCGTTTGGCCCAGAGTGAGAGGCACTGTGGGTGTCTGAGGGCCCTTGCTGCCAGTAATTGCTTCCATATAGGACTCGTCCACGGTCACACTCACACTTACAGACGTACACTCAAACGCACAGTTTGCACAGTTAAAAGCAGACACTTTACTATAAAAATCTACCTTAAAAAAACAGAACAATCATTTCTGTATAAAAAGGTGCATTTAAAGTGTCAGTTTATGTAACCACTGAACTCAGTTTTCATGAGCTTTCTCATTAAAGCACAAACAGCAGAGGCCATGAATCTTGTCTACAGTGGTGACAAACTGGTCACCAATGTAGGCAAATTGAGTTGGGCCTAAAAAGAGAAACAGTGTTTTGGTATCAAACTGAATCGACTTAAAACTGGAATTATATGTTTTTGTAAAGATACAATTATAGATCTCCTAGCAAAACACAGAGAAAGGTGTTATTGGAGAATGCAGGACACTGAGAAGATGACACACCTGCCAAACCTTAGTACTACATTGTGAAGACGCAAGGGTCAGGTAAAGTTTTAAGTTGTTCTGACTCCTGTGCACAGACAGTATGACAACTGTCAGGGAAGTTGTATAGACAGGAAAGACAACAGCACATTTAAATGACTGATGCAAGTTTCAACCCTAAAAGCACAAGCTGCTTTTATTACATTTATTAGATTATTTATCCAAAGTAACTCACACTGGAGGCACAATGTAGGGTTTAACTTGTCCAAGGATGCCTCAGCAGGTAGACTGGGAAGCTGGTGATCAAACCAGTTCACCAGTAATTACCCAGAACCCCTGGAACCACAGTCACCCCATTTGATCACTGTAATATGTGATTCCAAGTGATCGTGAGGATTATAGTACAAAATTTAATTTTATATGATAGGCATATTTCATTAAACTGTCCTAGGAAGGTAATTGAACAAATTATATCTAGACATTGCCACCCCTCCTCCACTGCTCTGTTCAAGTTAGCAAGAGTAAGGTTTCACTGCTCTCTGAAGGTTTTCATCAGGATTTTAGGCCATGACTTATGGCATGCCAGTTTAAAACATACCATTAGCCGGGTTTTCATTGACATTTTTATTTGCATTTGGAGGATGTGAATACAACCAGGTATATGGAAATGGCAAAAGCCAAACAATCCCCAATAATGCACAAAAACAAGAATATTGTCACTTGAGGTGTTTTTTTCTTTATATGCAGAATGCAAATAACTCTGGAAGTCAAGTCTGACTTTGCAGAGATTAAAATAAATGACTAAGCTAAACTGGCAAACAATAAATTCACAGACGTCCCTGGTGTCTTCTCAGGTATTTCAAGAGAAGAAAGTAATTTATTTGGAAGAGCCTGTTTAATTATATGTATTTTTTCTTCTGGATGTCCACTGCAGTCTTTGTTTTTTGTCTTATTTGTTCCTTTAGGAAAAAACACCAGTTTTTTATTAGGACAACTATTGCTACAAGTGAATTATATCTATTATCATTGTACCTTATATCACTCACTTTTTGGTGACAAAACATTTCTAATGTGTCAATAGAAACTGTTTTTTTTTCCAACTTTTTAAAAGATCTCTTCAGATTTTCTAGTTAATGTAAATCTTTCTTTTTCAAACATTCTTTTGTGTATCTGGTTATTTGGCTTATCAATGTGGATTGAGAGTCCAAGTTTTATTACATTGATTACTAAATGTTTGGGTAATCTTCTGATTTTAGAATTCCTCACTGTACGATATAACCTCTGCTGTTTTTCTGTAGACATGGAGCTCTTTTCTGCATTGGTTTCATTTAAGCAACTATAGGCTACAGTTCACTGCATTCACAAAGAAAACTATGATGTTTTTTCTGCCCATAGGAATGAATCCTTTAAAGACTTAAAGATTTATCTACTACAGGTTTTGCAAACACTAGTCCTATTTTCTGTATTTTTTCTTTCAATAATAGTGTCTATCGTCACATCTTCGGCTTCCCATAGGGAGACCCACTTGTTTCATTGTGTGTCATATGGTATAAGCTAAATTCACCACACGCTGCTCCAGGTTAGCCTGCAGTGCTTTAGATGTCTTCTTTGGTGCCTTCTTTTGTTGTTTTTATAGTCAGCACAAACCTGAATGCCATGTTTAGGAAGACTCTTCACAGTTTGGATGGCTGTGAACCATCAAAAATAAGGGGGGAAAAAAAGCCATTGTGAACTTTTAAAACGGGGATGACACTATCTCTGGTGATTATCTTGTAGCTTTTTGATCAATTTTTATAAAGGCAAATCTGATCATTTCACATATTTTGTCATCACCAATGAGAAAAAGAAAGATAAAACAACCAGCTCTTTTATATGCAGTAAAATGTCAAATGTGTGTTATTTGTCCCTAATTCTGTCTGGGAAAACAGATTTCAGATATAACAACAATTTAGTCCACTATTAACTGTTTATTTCACTGAAAACCTTGGCTGGGGTCTTTCTGTGTGGAGTTTGCATGTTCTTCCTGGGTATGTATGGGTTATTGCCACCCACAGTCCAAAAACATGCATGTTAGGTTAATTGGTGATTGTAAATTAACCTTAATAGAGTGAACATCCATGGTTATTTCTCTCTATGACAAAACGGTAACCTGTCCAAGGTGTACTCTACCTCTTGCCCAATATCATCTGGGTAAGGCTCCAGCCTCTACATGACTGTGAACTGTGTTAAGCTGTTAAAGAAAATGTATGGATAAAGCAAAACAATACCTCAGACACAGAGACATGTTTTTATTTCCCTGAATGTGTAGTTTTCCACACAAGAACACTGTAGGCTCTGGTTTGATGTACTGTTTAGTACATTCTGATTCCTTCATCATGCAGGGCCCTCGCAATACAGTGAGTATTATTTTCACTCTTTCCTTGTGACACATGCACACCCACAGACATGCACACACATGATTAATAGTAGTGGGACTTTAAAAGGCAACAGTAGTCGTCCTCTGCTCTGCTGCCAAAAGAAAACATACAGTATTAGATATATGAAACCACACATGGTTCAGTTATATTAGACTGCCGCACACTACCTCTCATGTAAAAAAAATCTCTTCCCAATAATCTATACCATAAATCGACTTAGGTCATTTATATACACAGACAGAAAACTGAGCGAGAGACGGGTAAGCAAAGAAAGGAAGAAGATGGAAATAAGAGAGGAAGATATTTTGAATTTGACAAATTTAGAGAATAAATCAACTTTGCCATTTAAGCCAGTTACAGTAGTTTTACCAGGTGCAAAAATACATAGCTGCACAGTCTTCAAATTTGACAGAAAAAAAGCCAACTCCATTCAAGAAATCAAATGTAACTTTACTGGGTTGTGCTGGAGTTTAAGCAGCAGATAGGCTGTGTATGAGGTGCGAAGTGTTAATGTGTTTGAGACCACCTGAGAATGTTAACATGGCAAGTTGAGTAGGTGTGTCGGCCACTAAAATGAATACAGTTACAGCGTTTGCCACATGCACATACACAAAAAGACACACACTTTAACATGCGCCCATGGCTCCCACCTGAGTAGTAAGTTTAATGATTCTGAGCTTGTACGACTGAATGAGCTGAGCTCACAAATCAAAGGCACGTGGGGTTGAAGATTTCCAGTCAAGTGGCAGAACAAGAGTGTACACGCACTGTATGTAAGCTAAGCAAATGCGTGTGTGTGTCTATAAGTTACAAAACAACTAAGAGAGGAACTTAACTGCCCTCTCCTGACTTGATCTGATCTTTAGGGAGGCCAGTATTCCGTTATCAGTGAGTGAACATTAAACATTACAGAATGTTTGATATTTGATAGAAAACAACTATCACTCTCAATATCCCTCGGCCACCACACACATTCTGTAGCCTCAATGAAGAAGGCCAATGGGGAGAACTGCTGCAGATTTGTGAGCTAAGAGTGTGTACGCAGTGTTTGTGGGCAATAGGAGTGGCTGTCACTGTATCAGTTGCCACAGCAGATAAGGCAGTGCACAGCACTGGAGCAGGTAATGATGCTGGGACTACCAGATTGTAGGAGAGGTGTCTCTGGTGCTTGTGTCTGATCACATCACACCATTTTCACACCTTCCACAGATGCACGCAAAATGCTGTGTGTATTGTCAAAAGTTGCAGTTTTTTTTTTGTTTTTTTTTTATTCTTGGTCTTTCTTGTAGAAAATCTGTAATGTCTTATAAGCAAAACTATTTATATCATAACTCCATTTATGGTTCCTTAAATGCACATTGTGAAAAATCCACTTAGATAAGCAATATGGAGATGGCATCATTTTAAAAAATAAAGCTTGTACACTTACTTGACAATGTTCTTTGTTCTGAAAAATAGGAAAAAAATGTACGTAACGAATAATGAACGTTTGTCTGGCAAACATTTATTTTACTTGACTAACCACACAACCGATCTAATCTAAACCGAAGAAGCATCTGACATGAACGATTAATCACAGAAAAACTAATCCTGAATCCTTTTTTTTATTTCCTTGACTCAAGTAAAAAGATGACACAACCATAAAAAAGGTAGGGGATGAAGAAATTCCTTAACATACATGCTGGGTTGATTTAAAATGCAAACTTGTTGGGCTGATACCAATACTAGCATCGGAAATACTCATCGATCCCGCCGACAGTAAGAGGATCGGTAACGGTGAGTATTTCTATCTTAACACCATCCGATACCATGGAAACAGAATGATAATTCTTTGTTTCCTGCCCAGCACAAACACACACAGACACGTGAAGTTATGCAATCTTGCTGTTTTGAGTTGGTAGGCGAAGAAGCAGCTGCACACTGAGTCACTGTGTTGCTAACATTTAGCATTAACGGTATGTTAGTAATTTAATTACTCATTAGAAAATCCTGCTAGAAAAACAGCAATGTGCCTAATATGAAGTTTCCAGAAGCGGCACGAATTCTACCAACTTTAACACCAGAGACTTTATAAAGCATTTGCGTTACTATCATGTGAAAGAGCATGAGGAGTTTGTTGCCTTAGGAAAAGCGCAACGAACAGCAATAAGAAACTCTGACAAATGCTTTTAAAAAAACGTGAGTAGTTTGCAGAAGAAAGCCAGAAAGCCACCGCAATAACAGACAAAATTTTAGAATTTATCATCCTGGATTAGCAACCCATGTCCTTTGTGGAAAACATTCTCTATAAGTCCAATATCAAGAAAGTTGTTAATAGAAATTCTTTTCATCCAAGTGTATTTACTCAACAATTTAAAAAGCTATGAGGCAATCATCTTTTTATGTGGTAATAAACATTAACAGTGGTAACTAATTTATGTAATTTATTGAGTTAATTTTTTTAAACTGAACTGACGGCTGTCTGTGATCAGCTGATCGGCTTTTCTGTTAGTAGCACTGTCTTTCTTGTTGCATTTGTAGATCGTTCATCTGAGAAGGAGGAAAATAGTGGTTTGTGGTTCATCTCATATTTACCCCAAAGTATTGTTATTGGATGCACTAGCAAAAATTTATTAGTTTCATGTCAATCAGATCCATGTCACTGTCACATGAAGCTGAAAAATGTTGATACCAAGAGCCTATTTCAATTAGATATTTTTTTCCTTTATTTCATATAACTTTTCAGTATTAATGAGATTTGCTAGTGGCAGAGCTGTAAACCAAGGTGATGTCTTTGGTTTAAATCATTTATGCTTTGCAGATGTTGGAGACAGATCTGATCATTTAGGGGCATGAATGTGGTAAGTGAAGTTAACAGATTCTGAGATATAAATCAGAGAAGAACCCATATCTAACAAAGTAGTTGACAGGTAGTAGAAAGGATTTATACTTCAGCTATGCAGGGGTGAGTCTAGAAAAGTTTTGATGGCAGCTCCCTTTAGGTCATGTGACCAAGGCCTGCTGGTTGTTCTACATATGAAGCTGAAAACTGGAACTCTCTTCCCTTTACATTGAGGTTTGCAGACTCTGTGGAGCTTTGAAAAATTATGTCGTAATGTTGTTTAATGCTTTTAGTTTTCTTCTGTACAGCACTTTGTGATCAATATCATAAAAGGTGCCATATAAATAAAGTTTTACTTACTTACTAACAAGTCTGAACTGCTGCAATCACATTGACAGACAGATACACTTACTAGCAATACATTATGTTAACATTTTATTAGGTGTTTAGAGAAATCCAACAGATTTATAAAAAAACAAAAAAAAAAAAAAAAAAAAAAGGCGAGTCCATACTTTCCTCCTGCATGGTTTTACCTACAGTCATCTTGTGAGCCAAATCAACGAGAGAAAAATATTTAATAAGGTTTGATCTGCAGCAGTCTATCTGCAGTTTGACTGGGGGTGGGTAAGGGTAGAAGAGGGGAGTGGTTGATGGTGCCCTGGATCCCAGGGTGTGCGGCTGGAACAGTGGGGTGTGTGCTGGCCTGTGCGAGGTTGTCGTTGGGGTGAGGTGGATTTGGTTCATGCTCCTGGATTGCTGCTGATCACTTGGGTCTTTGGGCCGCCCTGTACTGCCTCTAGCCTCTAGGCGTGGTCACATTTGAACGATCACACTCGTCTCTGTTCACTCCTTATTCCTCATAACTCTGCATGCTGACACAGTCACTAAGTTGTCCAGTGGGTTGTCCTGTCTCTGCCAGTCAGGTCCAGCAAGATTACATAAATTCCATAATTAAAAATAAATAAGATTTAAAAAATAAATAAATCAGATGATCAAGAGGAGCTTTATACCCATAAAGCTCCCCTTAGCAAAGCAAATTTGTTTAGCACAACACAGCAGCCAGACCATCATTCTGCCTGCAACGATGCTGGACAGGACAAGTTGAAAAAATAAATAAATAAATAAATAAATAAAAGAAAGTGTGATGTTGTGATGAGGTATGCGACCAGCATCCTACAGGATATAAAAGTGTAAACAATCAGAACTGCAGAAATGCAGCAAGTATAAATGTTTTAACATCATGAAGTTATCATGCATAAACTCAACAGGTTAACTTAGGTTTGGGAGCAGGACCACCCTACAACCACCTCTCTAATCACCTGATAAGTCTTCTTATACTCTGTTTAGTACCTTAGCTCTGTTTGTCTTGTTCTCACCCTTACCCATCCCTGTTCTCACCCATTATTTATTCAGCCTTCCTTCAGACCCTCATCCTTTTCCCATCTCCACCTCTCACCTCCTTCCCTCTCCCTCATACATTCATCCACCATCCCTCTGTCCGCTCTTTAGTCTATCCTCCCTCTTCCTTTTTATCCCTTACAGCCTCTCTGGCTCTCTTATTCCTCTATTTAGCATAAATCCATTTCTCCCTCCTTTTACCCCTCTTTTTCAGGTACCATCTGGGGGTACTATAAATCCAGGGTATCTTGAGACTATACCCCTCACAGTCTGAGTGTCCTCTTCACTCATCATGACACCCAAGATGATCCACCTTATAAACCTCAACAACCTAATCCTCCTATAACGTTTCCTTAAATCACTAAACTCACATTGTTGAGGCGTGGTCCTTGTTTGTGAAGTGCTACTTACGGCTAACTAGGAAGATGGTATGAGGGATATATCAGATTTTATACTTCACAATACACACCTTTCCAGAGTTAACTATTATCCATCCTCTTTTTCTGCAACACCACAATGATTTGTGAGCGGACACACTGGCACAGGATTAGGCCGCCTTGTTTGGTTTATATCTGAATGGGCAAAGGAGGCTTAGAGAGGGGCTCATTGTTCACACCAAATGGCAGAAATGAGAAAAGAGGGCTTCTGATTATTCAATCACTTAAACACTTAGAAGGGTGACATTTTTAGCTGCTTGTCCCTCCAGCTGGAGAGTTTTAAATAGCCACTGCTTGCTTGGCATGCTAACATGAATTGTGACATGACATGATATTTTGAGAAAACTGTGACGCAATTAATATTACTCCTCACTTTATTACCCAATCTTGTCTGAATGGGAAGATGCTAGAATTCCACTGTCTCTTCTCACTTACACAGGCTTGTCTGAATGAAGCTAAGTAATAGTAATGGAAAAGTGGCCAGTGTGAATAACTGAATTCAATCATTTAAATAAACTGGTGAAGTCATTCATTTTATGTACTTACGTACTTGGACTTGCACTACAAACTAAATGTCAAGAAATCTCAGTAAGTCACCCAACTTTACAAAAAGATAGCATTTAATCTATGGACAGGCCTTTTAAGATTTGTCTAATTTTTCAAGAAAAACTTGTCAGATTTCTGTTAGGAGTTTTTGGATATTTATAATTGGGATAGTGCTAAAAAAATGTGTATTTTTAAGATAACTGAAATAATTAAATGCAAATTGTTTGGAAAATGATATGTAAAAAAAAAGATATATCACATTTGACATCTAGCTAAAAATTTGCTTTTGAATGTTGAATTGTGTTGAATTGTTTTTTTTTTTTCATATATGCAAGGACAAATAAATAAAGAATAAGTATACAGTTCAGTTTGTCCTTTTAGCAGCAAAGTGGAGCTGATCAAACAGAAAGTCCCAAACAGTCAGATAGCCTCAAGAAAGCAAGGTGGATTTCATCACAAAGAGCTCAAAGCAAAAGACGCTCACAGCAGAACTTAACAGTTAATCCGCCATATCTGAAACAAACAATTGGAAACAATATAACAGATCCCTGCAATTATTAGATTTCTTACCAGCACGCCTTCCAACAAACATCACACACCAACACCAAGGTGGCTGATTTTTATTTGATGATGTGGAAAAAAATTACAGCTTAGGCCTATTGAGAGAAAATAAGGAGACCACAGTGATTTTATAGGCAAAAATCTTTCCGTTTCTCCACCATTAAAACAAAGACCAGGCCTCAAATGTCAGCTTTTTTCATCTGATAGCTGTTATTTAGGTGCCCTAGTTGGCTGGACTTCAGTGTTTGGCGATTATGAACACCTCTTAGGAACGCTAATGAAAAATCAGGTTCAAAACCCACACCTACAAAATACGCTTTTATTCAAGATGTTTATGGTTCAAAATGAAGAAAAGCTGGTTGAGTTTATGACTATAGATGTACGTTTGGAAAGCAATATAAACACAAAAAGTTCATTTTCTTTTTTTTCTTATTTTTTAAGACAAGAGACGCACAGAGAATGTGGTAAGAGGTCAGTAAAATCATGTAACAGCAACCTCCACTGTCCCACTCCTAACCCTAAAACCACTGGTGTTTCCGCATGCAGTGTTAGAGAGGTTTGTGGTACAAACGGGTTGTGATCCAGCAGGAACATGGCCTGAAAGGACATCAGAATGCACTTAATCTAAACAGCATTTCCTTCCTTGGGCCATTGCAGCTCAAAGCAAGCCAAATCTACACAGTGATACATGCAGTCACGAAGTTTGCGTGTGTAAGTGTGTACACTGTGAAGCTGTGAAGATCGCTGGGTCCATTTCAATCAAAAGGGGAGAAAAACAAGAAAACAAGCACAAGCTCTGGTAAACAAAAGAGGCTGGAGTGTGGCAGGGGGATACATGAAGGAGAGACAGAACCCAAACAAACTATAAGATGATGAAGATTTGGATGGTGCAGTACAAGAGAAGTCCTCAATGTGTGTGACATATTGAGCCTTCATGCAAATCAACAGTGATTCTTCGGGACATGCACTGCTAAATAGTCTTCGCAAAAGGTCGCCAAGAAAGCCTAAACAGTGGGGTTAACAGAACACAACTCTTGCCTGAGTCTGCATAAGAGAAAACGAAGGCACTGTAAACTGTTTATAAGAGATTGCAGGGTTACCACTCTGCAAGATTGTGGCTTTTGTGATGGGTCGACTCCTTTGTGATTGAGAAAAGATCAACAAAGTGCAATGTGTCCATGCACACACCAAGAGAACACAACTGGGGAGTTGAATGTGGACATTGACACTAGAGAGCGCAAACTTGTTAAACAATGCGCTTTTAAAGGGAAGTTGCTTGTCAATCAGATGATTCCTTTACTAAGGCTTTCTCGTATCATATCATTCAAAAAGTACAACTTCAATTTATTGTCTTTATTGTAAGATAAATACTTACACTCAAACGCAACTGGTAGTCTTTGAATGGTGCAAGATTTTTGCAACCCCACTGTAAATCTAATAATTTATTAAATGATCTGGCATAAAAAAAATCCTCTGTAGGTGCTAGTAACACCTTTCAGTGTCACCATGTATCATTTTCACCATGACTGATTCAGCAAAGAAATGCAAGAAGACATTTTTAGAGGAAGAAAGGAAAAGAAAAAAGAGAAGAGATAGCACAAGAGTCAAGATAAGACTGTATTTTTCTGGCTGGAGTGATCTCACAGTACAGGTAGGATGCAAGATGGATGGTGAATTAGCCGACAATGGTAGGGTGCTTCGCTGGGAAAATTGCAAAGGTTCTGTATAGTGCGTCTTTAACTAATCAAAATCTTTAGAGCTGCTTCCATTAATCAGGTCTGAGTTTACTAGGATAATGCAGCTAAAAGGTCTGCTGACTACCTGAACTGATTTTTTTCTCTTGATGAAATGGGAATATTACAAGCTTACAATGCCAGGATTCTTCAGGTTTTGGCTGTAAAAAGTGGTTGAAGACCATGAGATGTCATTTTTACACATGGACCAGCAACCACCCTCTGCAAGAGAGATCCTCACTGAGAATCTTTACAATGTACTAAAGTGGACTTTACACATGTCCAATTGTCCCATTACCAATCCAAGAAAATCTAGAAAACGCACGTAACATCCGTCGCTTAAGGCAGAAAACAAAGCAATACCACCAAAAATGTAGGAGGCAGTGCTGAGCTGAATAGCTGACCAACAAACATACCAGAGAAGAAGAGGAACAGGGAGAAAAAAAAAGCAGAAGAAGACTGAAGACAAGGACAAAAACTGTAGAAATTGCACAAGCTTTTGGAAAAAAGGCTATACAAGTGTTTAGGGTGTGTTGGGGGTATGGAAACAACTTCATAGCGATGCATTACAGCCACCAATCGTTGTCTGAAACTGACATCGGATCACGGGAGTGAACTCTGAACTCAGCACTACCCACTAGTTGAGGAATTGACTTCACAACCATGGCAACATAAAAGAGTTATGGAAGTATAGGACAACGATGTATCAGGACCTTTAAAACAGACATCCATTTTTATGTATGTGAGGGAGCTTAAATGGGCCTTAAAGCAACCCTGTATCATCATGCATGCTTGCTTTTGTGCAACCATCTTCACTTCTGAAAGACTCTAAAAGCCCCCCCATTCACTCCCCCAAGTGCTCCTTCGATACTGAATCCTCTTACTGACATTTTACTGCTAATAAACTCCTTCTAAACTTCTCAGATAAAATTCAAAGACAGTAAGACATTCTCAGTTCATCAGTTGTTATGTTGTTTTTATTCAATTGCAGTCAAACACTTTAGAGATTAAGTCCGTGTACTTTATTGTTTTTTAAATTATATTTGTTTATGCTAATGCTAACTACTTAAACACATTTATAGCAAGGATATATTGCATACAAAATCATACTGAATCATTATAACACTATCATTTTTGTAGCATTTTTGCCTCCGCCAAGGTGGAGGTTACATTTTTGGCAGCGTCTGTCTGTCTGTCTGTCTGTCTGTCTGTCTGTCTGTCTGTCTGTTTGTCTGTCTGTCTGTCAGCAACATAGCTCAAAGTGTAATGGATGGATTTTGATGAAATTTACAGGAAATCTCCAAGATGGAATAAAGAACAACTAATTAGATTTTGGGGGTGATCTGGATCACAGTCTGGATCCAGAAGTTTTCTTTTTAACTCTAGAACCGCCAACGTTCCATTATCCGTAGAACCACCAGAAGGGTTCATTTTGACACCGTGGCAACACAGCATAAAAATGTTACAGTGGCGTTCACAGAGGCCAATTCATTTTCCCTTTGAACCTGTTTTATCATTTGGAGGTATACACAGTATCATTGATTAGCATGTGGGATTACTTTGGGGCTTGTATTTCAAATAGAAAATGTCAAATACTAGCTTACAACCTTCACTTATCAGCTAACACATAACAAAATTAAATAATTTTTTAAAAGTATTTATATTTTTTATCAGTTATTGAGGAAGAATCATTTCGGTGGGGGGCATAATATAATGCTAAAGTTACAAAACAGAGTGCTGGATGTTAGCTGATATTGATTTATTGTATCACACTTCAACTGCTCAATAATGAACACCTGTCAGGTCTTACTGGCATCGATGCAGCTCTGGTAGAGGACCCATGCATTCATAGTGGAAAGCTAAACAAGTAGGCAGGATTGAACAATATGGCACAAATGCATTGAGTGTGTGTCTCTCTGTGTGTGTGCGTGTGTGTGTGTGTGTGTGTCTGTGGGAGAGTGACAAAGTGCCTTCCTCAGAGAGAGAGAGAGAGAGAAGCTCTGATTGTACAGACAGAGTGGCTGTGTTTGATAATGGTTTCCATTAACCTGGGCTGAGTTGAAGGACCTGTGAGACACTCTATTCATCCCTCTCTTCTAAAGTCCTTAGTCTGTCACACTCCCATCACATAAGTATACAAACCCTCACAGTGACACAAGCTGCTGGAGAAGCAGGGTATTTCATTGTGCGATGATGGGAAAAGGGGTCAGAACTTTATTAAGAAATCTGAAGAGTCTCAAAACATTTGGTTTATTCAAACCATTAGATGTACTTCTGTGGATTGTACACAAGAAATGTGGCCCTTCACACATTGAGAGCCTCTAACTTGTGTACATGAATACAGCTTACTTTCTACATCAATAAAGCTTGCAGCCAAGAGAGGAGAGAAGAGGAGAAGGCAAAAGAAATGTGGCAGAGGGTTGGAAAGAGACTGATGGAGAAAAAAACAGTCTTTTCTTTTCAGAATCCCTCTTTTACCTGGAGTCTCTCTATTAGAGCAACATGTGTAAAGGACAATGCTCCTCTGAGATGCTTTGACTTGAACTAGTATGTGGACATGCACAGCAATGGTTCGAGCAAAAGCATGTCATGCAGTAGTGAATAGGAACAGAGGAGGTAGTGTAGCAATTATTGCAGAGGAGCCATTAAGGGCCAGGGGTGGCTTCTTTAAACTATCACAGCAGCTGACTAATGGACAACCTTGTTTCCTTGTTAGCTCACATCCTAGATTTATCTCTTCCAGCTCTGCCAGAAAAAAAGAAAACACAGAGTACTGAATATACGGTGCAGATTTTCACATAGCTAAGACCTGGTTTTAAGCCTTTAATGGTATGTGGGTAATACAAGTTTATATTTCAGACTATTCCTCCACCTACTCTAATTTTAACCCTAGTGCACCAGATGCCTCCTCTTTTGCTTCTTATCCTCCAACAATGCAGTACATGCCACAGCAGGCATATTGTGATCTTAATCAACTGTGATACAAAATTAGAATATGGTTTATTAAGAGCAAGTCTAACAATACATATAACCTGGGCTCAAGTGAAACCAGTGTCCTTGTGTCACCTTTGTATGTGGAGGTTACCCCATTTTCTTTTAATAGTCTGAACACTTTAGCGGAAGAATGTTGGCTCATTCATCTCCGATATAGGATTCTAGCTGCTAAATAGTTCTGGGTCTTCTTTGTTGTATGTTTCATTTCACAATGTACTATTTTCAGTTGGAAAGGTCAGGGATACCCTTCTTCAACTAAACCATGTAGCTTGTGGCCAGCATTGTCTTACTGAAATATGCAAGGCCTTACCTGAAAACTGCAGGTAAAATGTCTTGATGGGAGCATATGTTGCTCCAAAACCTATAAACACCTTCCAGCATTGTCAGAAACAAGTATGTTTTAAAGCAATGCTGCCTGAGGACCCAAAGATCATGGGCATCCAATACCAACTTTCAGCTGTGTTTTTGAAGCACAGAGATGTCTAAACACTTTCTGAATCTTTTGATAATGTTATGTTTGTAAATGATGGACTTTGTAAAGTAGAATTGATCTAAAATTGATTAACAATTTTTGTCTTTTTTTTTCTTTTAACAGATTACTGAAACTCTGCCCCTTCACTTCTACACAACTCTGCCTCTCTAAGGTGCTCTTTTATACCCAATCCTGTTACTTATTTGTCTTAAATAAACCTAATTAGTTGCAACAAATTCCTCCAGCTGTTTCTAGTACCCCTGTTTTTGTGCCACTTTTAGTACCACTAACTGTTTTATTTAATGATAACTGAAAATTAGGACACTCTTTTTAATCACATTTTCAGAGTGTCTTAACATTTTTGAAACTGGGGCTATAAATGACATATCTTGTCTAAAATTGTTTCTCTTTCTCTTCCAAACATAATTGGTCTTTGTTTTAGGTACTAAAGGTCTTACAGCACAGGTTTAAGGATACATATTTGCCAGACACGTTGGAAAGAAAGCAATGAAGCATTCAGCTTTATCTCCACTCTCTGCCAACATGTGTTTTTGGATGAAGATGTGGACAGCGAGTTGGTGAGAAGTAGTTCAGTGATGTAGAACTGAGAAGACATTCTACTTTTTAAATATTGCTCAACTCAGAATCAGTGGGAAATAATTCAAGTCCGCTTTTAGTGTATCACTGTCTGTCCGCAGCATTGCAAGTGACTGGTAGTATCAGCTGGAACGGTGCACAGACGTTTTAGGTGTCTTTTTACATCAGTCTCGTAGCGGTGTAGTGGAGCTTGAGTTTAGTTTGCTGACATAAAGTTACTGACACTAACAAATAACAATAAGAAAGTATAAGTCAGGTAGCTTTCAGTAAAATATTTTTTTTGATCTCAGTCAAAGTTAATTGGTTAAAAATGCAAATGATTTGCTGGGTATGTTTCTAAAAATTAAAGTATACTTTCACAACGTCTTCTTAGACATCCTGTGGCAGTCTACTGTAGCACTTCCTTTACACTTTTGAGGAAAATCTCCAAATTGCAAAGCGGAAATGTAAGCAGAATTCCACCAGTGCTATCTAGTGCCCCATGCATTGTGACAACAGAGCTGAAAGAGAGCTCTGGTGCCCAGATTATAGGGGACTGGATTAATGTCAGCATCACTATGAGTTGGATAATAAATGTTTAACAATGTCATCCAGCTTACTTTGTGTTGTTTATACAGTGACATTTAAGACAAGCACACCTCCACACATGTACTTCCACACATACACAAGCAGTCTTTATTAATTATTTCTGTTGAAATGACACTTATTAGCATTTCATAGCCATGGGTGCCTCTGCTGTTTGCCCCTGGCATTGCTGTTGGCACAATCCAACATCACAGACATAAATAAAGAAGTTGGGGGGGGAAGTAAGAAAAATGAAAGACCGAGAGAGGAGAAAGAGACATGATGCTCTGAATTAAACATGCTTTGATTGTGAGTGGAGATGTGTGTGTTTGTGTGTGTGTGTGTGTGTGTGTGTAGGACCAGTGAGTCAACATGCACGTCTGAAGCTTTTAACCATGCTTAACCTAACAGTAGAGACCTGTGAAACTACAGCACTCGCCCAATCTGCTGTACAACAAAAGACAGAAACTTACCTTTGGAATTAGCAGACCAAAGCAGGACCACATGGAAAAAAAAAGAATTACACTTTTAGTTTTTAAATACATATTATTGGTTACAAAAATTCATCAATTCAACTACATTAAAACAACCAAAGGTTGAAGACACTGCCTGCCTCTCATGTGTTCAACTGATATTTAAATAATCTCTGTATTTTTAAGCTTACCCATCACTACACACTCCTCTGCACCACATATTCTGTGTTCACAGGAGGCTCTGCATGGCAAGAGAAGGGTTAACCTGGAGGTACATATTTGGGAGACAACCTCAGTTCAGATGAGCTGTGTGGCTGCTCTTGTGGTGGTAATGGGAAAATTGCACTGAGAGGAAGGACACACGCAATTAGAATCTGGCGAGTCGGTCGGTTGTGGGTGGCAGGAGGTGGGGAGGGAGATGCAGGAGGAGTGAAGGAGAGAGAGAGAGAGAGCGAAAGAGAGAGAGAGCGAGAGAGAGAGTGGGACAAGGAAGGAGGACCCAATGGACAAGAAGTGATTTAGTTGAAAGCTGGCTTTTTGTGCACTGGGTAAACGCTTCTTGCTGTCTGCTGGCTGGGGCCTGTCCTCTCCCGCTTCTGCGACAGCAGCCCAGATGTCAATCAAATTAGCGCCCATTTACAGCTGATTTGGCCGTGTCATTTACAATATCCCCTCTCTGCCTCTGATGCTGGGGCACTGAGAGGGAGGGAAGTGATGAAAGAAAAAAAGGGGGTAGAAGAAGGCAGGAGAGTCACTTTATTGCAGTCTTTCTCCGTGAATGTCATGTGCCCACTTATTGTGTGCTCCAGTGGGACGGCGAGAAGGAGGAGAGGAGGAAGAGAGGAGATCGTTCATTCCATGAAGTGGCTCACTAGCACATGCAAATAGGGCAGCAGCGTCAGGGGAGAGGCTGGCGCGGGTTTTAATGGAGTTGGGGCAAACTCATTTTACAGCAGAGAGCAACAGAAGAGGAGGATAATAACATAGCTATGTGTGTGTGCATGTGTGTGATTGTGGGCATGTCAGCAGGATGGCGTTTATAAAATACTGCATCAATAGAATACTTGGTTATGTGCAAAAAGAATAAATGCAAACTGACTTTGAATGAATAATTATTAAAAATATCAGGAGCCTTTAAAGAAAAGGGGGAAAAAAAAAACTCTAGATCTCCAATTTCACTTAAAATCCAATTGTGCTTCCTTGTGGTGTTTAAAAAAGCATAAACTAGATACACCAAACAGGAGGGTTTGGGGGGGAAGGGGGCCTGATTGATACCGTTTGATTCAATTTCCAGCTTGTGGAGACATTTCAGGGCCCTTGGGGCCTCTGTGTCTTCACAAGAGCACAAGAGGGAAAGATGGTGAGCATGAGGGGGAGGAGAGACCACCACTGATTTGTGATATGACTCTCAACAATAAAAAATGCTGATGTTCAACTTACATCCCAAATTTCTGCTAAAAGACACACCTAATTTGGCCTGAAACAGAAACAGAGTCAGAAGGCGAAGCTTATCTTCAAGCATTTACACCAGTCCCACGCATTTAGTCACTATGAGGAAGAGAGGTTGTGTCTGAAGTACTGAAACACAGAAGTGTTTTTCTACATCTGCAGTCAGCTTTGATTGAGCTCACCTTTCTATTGATCTTACATGTACAGGCGGACTGGTGGGAAGTGTAGCACCCCATGACATTTACATGGAGTGAAATTTCCAAAATGGAGTTAAGATTGGGTTGATTGATAGGCTGATCTCATGCATTTAGCTTTGAGCACACACCCTGTTCTTTGACACATAGGTACTATATATGGAAATTAAATGAAAGTTTATTTTTTCGCATACAAGCTACTCTGCCATTAACACATGGCCAGCGCTTGATGAATGCTGAGGAAAAAGTGCCATTCTATTGTCAATTCTCAATATTCAGGGAAGCTTGCATAGGGGCTTCTATGTGCACACACACACACACACACACGCACACACACACACAAAACCCAGAGGGAGGGTGGAGGGTTGGGCTTGTCACTGCTCCATCAGTGACTCCTTCCATTTAATGCCGGTCCTGTCACAACAAGACAGAAGCAGAATGAAGTGGATCACCTACAGGCACCACACCTCGCCCAGGCTCACTTTCACTGCTTGCTGATCTGACTGAGCGCAGACAAGACAATGACACTGTACAGTTCATCAAACTTGTGAAGCTCTCTGGTGGAACAGGACTTCGGACTGCAAATTAGGTCCTGTGTTCACTGTGTAAAGATTTCACAGGGTTTAGGAGAGAAGAAAAAATCTAGACGTATGGACAGAGGGTGCGTTAATCACCGTCTCTGTGTGGGTAAATTACCTGAGTTGATTTCAGTCCAATCTCTCTCTAAGTCTCTTGGGGGTAGAGAAGAGGTAAGTGTGTGGGGGTGACATTTCCCAGAATTCCCTGCCTCCCTGCCCTATTCCTTATAGGTTCACACACAAACACATACTGGCACACAAAGGTTCAAGCAATATTAGGCTTCTGCATCTGTGGATGGCAGAGAAAAACCTACTTTCTTCCTTTTAAAATGACTACATGCATGACCTCCATTCTGCCATCAATCATCAATCCCAAATGTCGTTAATGGATTATTGGAAAGGCATGAATTGGCACCCATGTGCTTCCAGTTTGTTTGTTTGATGGTTGCTTCGCCTCAACAATGTCTGCATCAGGTCTTGACTTTGGGCAAGAAGGGAAAGAAAGAAAGAAAGAAAGAAAGAAAGAAAGAAAGAAAGAAAGAAAGAAAGAAAGAAAGAAAGAAAGAAAGAAAGAAAGAAAGAAAGAAAGAAAGAAAGAAAGTTAATGTCAGGATGTGCCCCATAATGACTAGTATAAGCTCTAGTGGGAGCTTCCTCTCGCACCAGTTCCAGAGAGGGTAGCTTGATTGGGGATAATTGGCTAGCCTTCACTAGCGGTTAGCATCCAGGCGTGGAGACAGGGGAGGGCACGAGGGCTTGGCATACACACACATGCACACACACGCACTCACATATGCACACATATTTGCAAATAGAAATTCATTCGCAGAGAAACACAGGATAGACGATATAACCAGCAGATCAGGCAGGGCTGAGTACGAAAAGACAATGTCCTGAAATTAGTTAAAGTGGTAGAAGCTCTGCAGCAACTTTGACTCTGTATTATTCATTTAAAAGCACAAGTGTGAATGCAACATCCCAATATCTATCTGCGTGACCATGTTGCAAAGAAAATATACATATATATATATATATATATATTTATTTAAGCAATAGCACCATACATTTTAAACAAACTGATCACATTAGAGGTTTTGTGTGCATTCCTGCAGAGCACAGCAAACATTTAATAGGTGCAAAGTTGCATTTCTCTGATGGCATCCTCAAGCTTCTATTAATCAAAGTCTAAAAGCAAAGCTAACGGCAGTCGATATGGGAAGAACCGCTCGTAAAACAACACACTCCTGAAGCTGCAAGTGTGGATACACAGGAACACACACACTTTCCTTTCCAACAAATAGGTTTGGAGAGCCAACCCCCCGCCAGTATTCTGTTGTGCCAACTGCAGTCCCATTAGAGTTTCAGTGCCCTCCAGCTCTGGTGACTGTAGGACCCACATGATTGTTGACAGCAGCCAACCAGTGAAACACAGCAGACCATAATCAAAGGTGTGAATGAGGCAGAGAACATATGTGGCACATCCATTACATAGGTATGTGCCACAGAATGTAAACTCATGAAAATCGCTTTGTTATTCCCCTCTTTAAACATATTACTTATTACAGTTATGTATTTTGCATACAACAAAGAGAACTTAAAAGATTAGAATTTATTTTGCACATTTGTCTTTGTCAATAAAGATAAAACATTCTCATAGTTGTGCAGAAAAAAAAAAACGCAAAAACATCTTTAAACAAGTATGAAAGCACAGGTAATGTAATACATACTGAAATATGCCTCAATCATAAAAATAATATTGAGACAGAGATCAAGCAGTCCCTCTTCCGCTCCACCAATAATACCAACCTGCTCAGTGGGGTAGATCACTGAGGAGAGGATGAAGGATGTCACAGGGCTGTGTGCCAGTTTATTGAAATATGTTGCACCCACCAGTAGAGCGAAGCAGTAACCATTAAATAGAACAAGGGCACGTTAAATAATTCAGATTCTTTATATAGCCTACATTGTTTATGCTTGCCAACCAGCAGAAGGGATCTGGCAGTAATTTGTCTTAATTTTAACAATAGAAGTTGAAAACAAATTAGATAGGACTGGCAAATTCAAGAAGCAAACAAATACTTGGCAACCATGTCACAAATTAGCGACACCACAGTAGTGTTTTTTTTTTTTTGTTTGTTTGTTTTTTTTTTAAACATTGTACAAACTCATGTACGATCTACCCAGGTAACGTCCTCCTCTTAAACCAAACATTTGTCCATTTCGAGAATTTACATGGTATATGACACACAATAGATTGGATGATCGTGAAAGATTTGTTTTCTGGTTGCGGTCCATCTACATTCAGAATGATTAGTCAAACTTAGCCAGTAGCTGTATTTTTCTACTGAACTATGGCAAATTTTCTTACTGAGTCGCCCCTTAATGACGGCATCTGTCCTGCATTCTCTCTCTTCTCTGAGTTCTCTCCAGTGAGTAAAAGTTAGTTTGATGTTGAATCTTGTTTTATCTCTTGCTGCTCATTCCTTTGGTCAATCCAAACCCACAGCCAGTGTGTTGATATCCAGTTTGCAGCGTGTGACATGGTGCTTTAAAGCAAAATGCTGCTATAAAGTTATCCTCCAGGACCATGGGCATTGCACTTGTGGGGGATGTGGGTG
The DNA here is from genome assembly GCF_017639745.1 of Melanotaenia boesemani. NCBI lineage: Eukaryota > Metazoa > Chordata > Actinopteri > Atheriniformes > Melanotaeniidae > Melanotaenia > Melanotaenia boesemani. The sequence continues at coordinate 17,042,546 of NC_055685.1, forward strand.
TTTTGACACCCACACTTTTTATAGTAACACTCATATTTTTTTTTTCTTTTGCTGTTTTTGCTGTTTTGTTTTTTACTTTTTAACAACCAATGGTTCAAAAAAAAAAATTCTGACTTCAGGATTTAACTGTGTAATCATAATGGAAGTAGCTGAAAACATCAGATCACTTAGCCAGAAAGTTATATAGCACTTTAAATGAAGTTGTAAGTTGGAAATTGTATGTTACAATATGATAAATAAGAGTTACAAAATTAGAAAAAAAGGTGATTTAATAGCACAATAAACTAGCACACAACCTTACAATTTTTGTTTTAATTGCAATCCAACATGGATTCATTCCAAGTAACTCATTTGAGTAACATGAGTTTATGGTTTGAAGTGACTTCTGACAAAAAAAAAGGAAGTTGGCTTTAGTTCCATCTTTGTCACTGCACAACATTGTCTTCTAAGCTGCTCTAATACCACACATCCTTTTTGCTGTAATCAGTGGGGGTTCACAAAGAGCTTCCTCTGACCTGTCACACGCACACATACACACAGAGATTGGATGCCTTAACAAATTAACAAGCATTTGTAGTCACACCCCTCACATCAAGAGCTTCTGAGGAGGTGGACAGAATGTGAGGTTGGAGAGGAGAGGGGATTCAGGGGCGGCTTTGAATGGCAGGAAATCCCCGAGATGTTTTCTGTACTCTCTGCCACAACCTCAGACCCTACAAAGGTGCTGAAGGGAAACTGTGTTTGTGGCACACACTGCATGTTACACTTTTGCTTTCTTTCTTTCTTTCTTTCTTTCTTCCTTTTGCATTTTATCATGTTTAACTTTGCTTCTTACTCTCTAACATACAAACATACATGCCTTAAAGAAACTCTCTTTCTGCAGCCAGATGTCCTGGGAGAGGGAGGCAAACGTCCCCTTTTACTTAAAACATCACACACACACACACACACACACACACACACACACACACACACACACACACACACACACACACATGCACACACACATGAACGCACGCACACACAGAGTGCAGTGTCAGTGGGCAGGGGAGTGTCCCTGTGCAGGAATGTGGAGGAATGATAAGTTGTGGAGGTGTCAGGGGAGAGACCCATGCTGTTACAGCCAGACACCTAAAAACACTCCACCCTGCCTCCAACTCCTCTCTTTTCTTTTATTTTCTCTTTTTTTCTGTTTTGTTTTCTATACTTTTTCTTGATTCTCTTTGTTGTTTTGTGTGTGTGTGTATGTGTGTAATTAATTGCTTGTCAAGCACTTCTGCTTCTGTCCCTGACAATCTACTTCTCTTTATCTCTTTAAGATCATTATCATTTTATCAATTATTTTATATTATAAAATAATATCTTACACTATAAAATTCCTTGGGTCATTTTCAAGCAACAGACTTGGATCATAACTGTTTGGCCAATTTGACACTGATTTAATAAATTAAGGGCTGATTTAAAATTACTTTGAGATAACTGGATATGTCTTTAAGACCATTTTCTGGAGGATATCCACAAATGTTCTGGTTGACAGTGGCTGTTTTTGCTGCTGTTTTTCACACAAGACAACTGAATCCATAACAAATATATCCCTCTTTAACATTGTTACAGCTGGTAATGATAGACAGTGTTTGATTTCACATATAGATACACCACAAAACATGTAAATGAACTGTAATGACCTGACACTGAATTAGAAATACTGGTGTTAAAACTACTTACATTTGCAAGCCTGTGCAGGTGTCTTTTGAAGGCATTTAAATCCTTGAGGAAGGATTGACTGACTCCTTTTCATAACTAGAAGCTGATTGTTTTTTTCTGAAGAATCATACTCAAAATATGTGTAAACCAAACAGGTTAATAAAAAGTAGAAACCAGCGTGAAGGGTGGTGACTGCGTTGACTAATGATTGGACCAAAGGTAGTCGTATATTGTTGGCAAAGCTTATAGTTATGTAATTTTTTATTTTTCTACCGTTTCCTTCCCTTTTACACACGTAAAAGACATAGGAGACTTCTTGGAAAAAAAATAAGGCAGCATTCACAAAGCTGTAATTGGATAATGCTCAGCAAGGTGCAGTCCTGACATTTTAAAATTGTAACCACAACCAAGAACAGACATGAGTATGACGATTTGATTAACTGACATCTGAAAAGTTGAACATGTGACAGAAAGTTTACATAACTTTGCTCAAAGAAAATGGTTCCAGCCAATTAATGCCTGGAACACAAAAATAAAAATTCTGTCTAACAGATGTTTGTTGTTGTTTTTTCTTTTCTTTTTTTTTTGTTTTTATTAAAAAGAGGTCAAATAAAAGGACACCACCTAACTCTTTTAATGCTAAGTATCAAAACCTACAAAGACATTTTAATGCGTATGTGTGTCCAAACATTTGATCCCATGTGTCTACATCAGTGCTTTAATCACACGTCTCTGACTCAATCCTCTTAACTCCTTTCCTCAGTTGTGATTTTCCTGTAGAAAGCAGGTCACAGTGACATCCTGGCTCTGTGTTGACCACTACTGCAAGACATTCACATACACACTGGAATACAAAGAGCTATAAAAGAAAAAAAAAAACTAAATAATAAGTGTAATGGAGATTAAAGAGGAGTTGTCCTGTATTAATAGCATAAAAATGTCTTCTGTGGCCCACAACCATGTCCAAAGAAAAAAATTTAAGCTATCTTAAGCTTCATGGGGAACCAGAATTACTGATCCTCATTAACAGTTTATCAGCTCACACAGGCTGATGCCAGCTCCACAGTTTGAATCTGACAAGTTATTGGGGAGTGGCTGAGATTAGATCATTTTGATCTCAGAAAGTCTGTGAAGGACTTTCACATCCTTAATAAAGTTTTATCATAAAAGAATGATCTAAAAAATTATTAACATGGTGTAGTTTAACATTGCAACTACTCTGAAAATGTAATGTACCTGCAGGACCCCTAATGAATATCTAAATAAGTATGCCAGAACAGGCATTTCAAAGAGATTGTTAGCTCCAAATTTTCTAATGACTAATTTCAGCCATCAGAAAATATTTTTCATAATAACCTTTTTTCTGTCTGTTTTTGTTGTGTTATTTTAAGTACATGATGTTGGATGCAGAAAGCAGCAGGCAGCCGGTGACTCATGCCAATAAAATCTATTGAATAAAAGCAGATGTTAAAACTTTCCCTTGCAATTAAGATGAAGTGCTGAAAAGTCACATTAAGATTAAGGAAATAGTGCTGTTATGAGCTTCTATGATATTCCCTTGTGTTTGAAGTCCGAAGCTAATGACGGTGAGAGGAAACATAACTTTGAACTTGTGTTTATACGCTGGAAAAACTATTCTTTGACGTAAATGTGTCTATAAATGTAAATGTGTGTTCTACCCCTGAAAAGGATTGATTGTTAACATTAGCGTCAGCCACTGAGAGGTGACGTGTTGAGACCTGCACTTTGGAAGACCAAGCTTCTTCCTGGGCTGCTGTCGCACCCCGCCCAGCTCTGGATGAGTAAAAGTGTCTGAGCAGGTACTCTGAGGAAGGACAAAGGCTCACACAACTAGCTTACAGGGGTTTCCTTTTCTCTTTCAGTTGTGCAAATGATTTTAGAAAGCGTTTATTAAATTGGACACATTCAAACGGGCTCACCACATGCAGAGACATTAATGGATGCACACCCTGCAGTTTTGGTAAATTCCGTCAAGTAAGAGAATGGTTTTTAGCACACGTTAACACAGCGACCCAACAATGAGAGGGTACAGCTTTTTTATGGGCTGTCAACAAAACTATGAGCATGTAATAATAGTGCTGAGTTCAGGTGGTGGCTGAAGCATCCCTTTTAGCCGATCACAACTTAAGTGGCCGGAAGAAGAGGTAAGACAGCAAAGACAAGACGAGTGCCCATGAGGTAATTGTCCGAACCAGGTGGAGTGGTTTCCAAATGGGAGGAAGAGAGGTACTGGCGAACTAACAGACAGATGGACAGACAGGTTTATTGTCGCAACGATAAGCACTCCATTCCATCGCTGCGGTCACCTCTTCTGAGTCGTCAGTGCAGATCAGTGCAGCCCCATTGAACACCTCACAGGGAAATGAGCGGGTTGCCTCTGACAACTGTCAACACCGAGAGCTGGATGGAGTGACAAGAGGCAAAAACTCTAAAACTAGCAATGAAACAAAAGGGCTGTGAGTAGAGATGTTGGAGGGCCCATATATGGAGGAGGAAACCACTTTTAATGAAACACAACAATAGCAAAAACTCCCAGAGACAGGAGAGAAAAGATGAAAGCACAGTTAGATAAATGTTGTTTTAAGTTCATGATAGCACCAACCAAAGATCTTCGAAATCTCAGACTTTTTAGCATGAAGTCTCGTCATGAAGTTTAGATGTCTAGTTATCATTGTATGTGGCCCTCACCATAATCTAAGATTAGCATCAGGGGTGACGAACACAGAGATTACAAGAGGAAATTGTTGATAGATATTTTGGTGGTAGCTTCAAGGCTATGTCTCTCTTCTGTCCTGGCTGTAATCATGCAATTACACTCCACTTCCTGTATCCATCCATATATCTAGACACTAACAAGACAAAGAATGTGACAAAGAAAGAGGACAGGAAAGAGCACCATATAGTATAGTCTTGTGAACTAAAGCTAATCACCACAAAAGTGCCTGAGGAGAAGGAGGGTGGGGTAAAGGTGGTGGGGGATGATTGAGACAGTGGATAACACTGACAAGGATGAAATACCATCCTGTCCTCTTCTCTAACACACATACATAAAGATTGTGCAGTACAATGCACATCTGAGCCCAGTCCCCTGTCTTTCTTTCCACTCCCTCCCACCTAACCTCCCTCTTGAGGGGGTGCTGGGGAACATTCCTGGGCTCCAAGCTCTCCTCTCTGGGCATTAATCCCCTACAGCTGTGCCCCTGATTCCCTCCCTCCTGCCTCCTGCTTCTATCTCACTCCTTTGGTCCTTTCTTATCCCAGATGGTCCTTCCACACTCTTAATACATTTTTCACAAGCAACTCACAAGTGACACACGTAAAACAGACTGGCTCGTTTCAGCTATAGTCACACACGCTTCCATGGCAACACAAACATTCATGTGCATAGTCAATGTATACACGTAATACCATGCAGTGCATGCACCCTATTATATGCTACTTAGGTTTGCTAGAGTCCTTGCTAGGCAGAAACCAAGGATCTCACTCTCTCACACACACACATACACACACACACACACAGAACCACACAGCTGCAAATGTATACAGAAAATCCCCTCTGGCTGTGCCCCGGAGCCTCTTATGTGAGACTAGGGTGAGGGCTTGAAGCCCCAGCATCACACACAAGGACCTCAGGATAGCCCAACATGATTTCTCTCTCTTCCAGAGAGACAGACTCCCCTTCATATTTAATACTGTGACATTGGGGAAACTCTGAGAATAATGTACAAGAGAGGGGACTCATAAATTATGAAAAAAATGGGAGCTAGAGATATACAGCAGGGTGGACATGGTGAGGCAATCAATAAAAAAAAAACATGTTTTTAAAAAAGGCGAAAGTCATCACTTTTATTTATTGCTTTGCGAGGATACACTTTTTACTGTGCTTGAATGAATCTGATACACTGTAATTGTTCTGCCAAATATAGTGGTATTTAACTAGTTATCATCATGTAATCATTACGATAACAAATGTAGCCTTTCTGCTGCAGGTTGCATTTGAGCTCTGACCCCACAAAATCTTCATAGTGGGTCATATAACTAAATGTCTGTGTGTTCATGACTTCTGAATGATGTGTGTACAACAATAAAGAATTACTTAGGTGTGCATGAGAGGGATTTCAAAAATCACTGTGAACGCACCAAGTTTGTTCTAGCTGTGACAGACAGGAGCAGAGTTAATAAGCTATGCCACAGGAGGGGTTGCTACGTGTGTGCGCGTGGGTGTGTATGTGTGTGTGTGCACATCAGGATGCTGGGGTTTGCAGGAGCTTAGCAGTAAATTAAAACACGCTTTAATAAAGTGACCAGAGGCAAGGCCTGTGGGCCACCTCCTTCCACACAAACACACACTTGCACACACTGGAAGACGAACACACTCCGCTGGGACAGGATGGAGAGGTATCCTGGAGAATGGAATGTGGATGGACGGGGGGACAGGAGCAAAACAGTCCACTGAAGAGAGGCTACAGAGGGAGAGAATGAGGAGGAGGGGCAGACAGGTCAGAAGCAGCAGGCTTATAGTGTTACAAGCTCCTCCACTTCGGCCAGGTGTCTCCCAACTAAATAAACCACTTCGCTACATGACTGTACCTCCCACTGACTTCTGAAAGTATGCTGTACATCTTATACTTCATTTTCTCAACTGATCGTTTGACAGGATTATAGTTTCCCTAAAGCAAAGTAGTGTGTGTTAAAAGTATATTTTCTTTTGATTGAATACTTTTTTAGGCAAACTACAGACACCTTGTTCCCAGACAACACAGAAACTACAGATTTAAAACCAGCAAACAATGCTCACAGATTCAATTTAGTCATTATTTAAATTCTGATTAAAATCCAGCCATACAGAGACATTAATAGAGGCATGCATAAAAAGATCGATAAAAAGCATACATCAGAAGAAAAGCATAACACAACAGGACTTCAAAGAAAACAGTTTTACTTAAAAGAAGACATGGTCGGTGATGTCTTCATGCTTTGGAACTTCTTTGGTTTCCATTTAACTCCACCTAAAGTCTGAGCATGACTCACTGAATCTGTTTGAGTAGTATTCGATGAATGTCAGCGTTTGCGTGGAGACTTTTTGCTGAGATACAGTCTGAAACCACTGGCTGGTGTGAGTGTGGTTTAGCTTTTTTTTTATTATTTTTTTGAAATCTACGAATTCAAACAATGATTGACACATGGAACAAGAACTCTTGGCAGGAAGATCTGTAATCCATTATTACTGTAGATAACTGTTGGCAGCACCAGAAACCCAGACATATTGGTCACGGCCCCCAGAGGCATTGTCACAGGAAAATAGTTTGTTTTCCAAACTGATGGAGCACAATTAAAGAGTTGGTGCCACTTGTTCATCTTGAGTTATCCAACTCATATTATTTCCTAGATTTATGTATATGAACACGAATTATTTGGCATAGTAAAAATGCAGTTTCTTATCAGATTTTTGAAAAGTTTTAGAAGAGGTGGACTATAATACATGACTGCACTATATGTACTCACCTCACTGTTATCTCTTTATTCTTTTTGTGGTATTGTGTTGTTCTTTGTCCTTCTTTGAATATTCCTGAGCTGTCCAGATGTGTGTGTTTTGGAAAACAGAGATAAGATGGACCTTGGGGAAGTAATGACTGGAACAATGACAGAATTTTCATTTTGCAGTGAGCTATCCCACAAAGTACACAAATGATCTGTGACACTGATGTAAGATGGATGCAGACTATGTTCTTGTGGTCAAGTATTGTCTGCTCCCTAATAATCTCATTCTTGGTTTATGAACAAAATACCTCCCACACACTGATCCCATCCCTGCTCCAGTACATTTAAATGGTCCGTTTCCTATGTGAACAGACACACTCATAAACACACATACATGCATACACAAGGCTGTGGCCAAGTGCTGGGGACTTCCACTGTCGGTGCTGCCAAGTTTTCCTCAATACTTCCAAGGAAGACTTGAGATAGAAGCATCTCCCACATAGACACACACATGTGTAGTGCTACACAAGAAGCCAAGAAACACACAGCACTGGCATCTTGATGAAAACCCCTCCAGCCAGCAAATCACAATCTGCTGATCTGACGGAAATAAATGTCGCTGGGCGGGGAACAAGGCGACTCATCACCTGCATAGTTTTCATCTATTCAAATGAAGAGTGTTTTAATTTAAGCTGCTTTGCATTTGACTGTGGGGTTTCACAGCATGCGATGGATAGTGCTTTTGATAAAAAGCATGTTGCCTTGTTCTTGCTAAGGGCTGCTAGAAAGTCTGCCTGCATTTCTTTCTTTCTATCTATCTATCTATCTATCTATCTATCTATCTATCTATCCATCCATCCATCCATCCATCCATCCATCCATCCATCCATCCATCCATCCATCCATCCATCCACCCATCCATCCATGTTGTTTGCAGAGCTATGCCTCCCCAGTTAAATCTGTTACTCTTTAAGTACAAATAAGATGTGTACAGTGATAGTCGTGACATATTTATCACTCATGTTTTTTTTATTTGCGGTAAACAGAACCTGTTTATATAAAGACCTAACAACTGCTGCTACCCCCTGCGGTACACCAGCTAAAGAGTTCATTTAGAATGAATTGATGTCAAACTATCTTACATACATGCTATTGTGTTCAGAGACTGAGGCTAAGACTTTATGCCCCACAACCAACAAATGAGTTTATCAAGTAAATGCTCATTTACTGTAGGTTATAAGCTAATTATTAGGACACACTAACATCACACTAATATTAAGTCACGTTCCTTGTACTGTTGTTTGTTTGTGATGTCAGATGTGACATTAAATTGTTGTGTAACTTTTTTTTAAGTGTTCAAAAGCAAAACAAGCAAAACTTAAACTATCACATACTTAGAACAGGTTAGACTTATATATAATGCCCTTTTTACACTTTTTAAAAAACACATTAATGTCCACTAGCATATGACTCTTCAGAGCAATGTGAAAATGTTTACTTAGCTTTCAGTGCCGTGTCAAACAAAATCTGACGTAGGTCTGGCTTTTTATCATCTCCAGCTTCACTCAGCATTAATAGAAATATAACACCTGGGTGTGCATGTTAATTTTCACTGAGGATGCTGTGGTCATGGCAATAAAAGTAGGTACAGCTTTCCTTTGCAAAAGCACATTTACTGACCATTAAATCTCACATGGAGGCTCAGACACAAAGAGAAAAAGAGGTTTATTCTCTGTCCTGCTGTGTCAGTAAATATATCATTTTGGTTAATTCACTGTTTCAGCAGTGACTTCAGTGACCGAAGTTCACATGCAGTTTATGTCCCCAGACCCTGAGAAGGTGTTCATGGTTCTTTGTAATTCAGTACAGATGGCGAACTTTGCATGTTGCAAACATTTACACTTGCACAATGCACATCAGGTCATAACATATGCCACTTTACCATGCACAGAAGTCCAAAATTTAGCAGCTAAGCAGTGGTTGGAAAACTAATGTGAGGTTTGCCAAGAGAAATGCAGACCAAAACTTTATTACAACAAAAGTTGTAATAACCAGAAATTCTCCTTCAACAACTTTCCTCTACTTTACAGAAGCCCAGTGAAAGCTGTTGTCAGTCTAATACACGGAGAGGTGAAGGCCCAGTTTAAGGCCTCTTTCTCTCAACAGGAGAAGAGACCCTGGTGTGGGCCACATGTTAAAGAAGCTTGGTCTCTGGAGCTATGGAGGTTGACACAGAGTCCCCACCCTGAGCCCAGTGGGTGTTTGTGAACAGTGGGCCTGTTTTGGAAGAGAATGTCCACACCACAGCTGTTGAACAGTTCAAGGCAGAGAGTCCTTCTGGGCAGGGGGACTGGGCGGTAATGAAAATTCCCCAGGAGAAAGGCGAGGGGAATTCACCACTATTATTTGTTATGGGAAAAAGGAGAAGACAGGGACAGGAGGGGAGAGAAACAGCAATGTCAGAGGAGGGGAAGGAGTCAAAGGAGACAACTTAGTGTGTGTGTGTGTGTGTGTGTGTGTGTGTGTGTGTGTGTGGGTCTGCTCAGGTGTTGAAATGGTCTTGCCCAATATAAAATAAAAAGAGAAAGAAGGACATAAGGTGGAAAAGCAGGAAAAGAGAGATAAACATTGAGGAGAAAGGCAACAGTGTGTGTCAACAGCCGATTCATCTCACAAAGCATTTGAAATGATGGGGGAGTCACAATAAAACAAGCATCCTCCTGACACACACATTTCAACTTTAGGTTTGTTTTCCTTGGTCTCAGATAGAACTAGTCATATTCCTGTTCCAACTGTACTCGTTCCAGCTTTTTGTCCCCATCCTCTGCTACTTTTGTGTGGGTGTGCGCATTTTTATGTGAACGCACACACAAAGGAGTATGAGCTTCTGTTTATAATGAGAGGGTTCCCTGCTGTGCTTATATTCAAACAGGACTTGGCAACACACTTCATGGTCATTCCATCAGACTCCAAACACCCTTGCATGCAACTCTCTCCAAACTTACAAACCACAGTTAAAACACACAAATGCATACAGCATCTTTGCCCTTGATTAGCTGTGATACCGAAGAATTGAGGTAAAGTGAAAAAAAGCACACCCTCCCTCCTCAATGGCATTGGAAGCGAGCTCCAAAGGCTACTTATCAGCCCAATGTGTTTCTACTTTTCTAATCTGCATCATTTATTATGGGCAAACCCAGAATAGGGAACGCAGCCATGGTCAATATTATGTCTTGGCATAGTGACTATTACTGAATAGTCATGCATACTCACATACATGCACAATAGCAGACACATGGTTGCACTGTAAACTCCATAAACCTCCTCACCAGAATAATTATGTGCCTTCTAAAGTAGGTTCTTATATGGAAAGATGATTACATAAAATGTAATCATTTTTACTCAACAAGAAATAAAATTATGCAAGCCTCCACAAAAACTTATATAAGCTTATAAAGAAATACTATGACACAAATTAGAATGAATCATTTCATCCTTTCAAACACACAAAAAGGTAAGTGAAAGGAGACTCAGGACTCAAAAATATGCTGTCTGGGTTCCTAGAGAGCTAAATGACACATATATAAAACTCATGTGTGCGTGTGTGAATAAGACAAGGCTGTTTAAAGGGCCTGAGGTCTCTGAAGGATTAATGGTGGCAGGCCAGGAAGGGTAATCAGGACAGTGGATAAGTCCTGGTCATCCAGGCGTTGAGCTGAATAAACATGAGAGTCTGGCAATATCTACACATTCTTACATACACACAGACACGCATTCTCCTGCACACGCAGACAAATAATCTCTCACACACATAATCACACACATTCACACATGTCAACAGGATCTTGAAGGAGCCAGAGTCATTCCAGAGAATGATGCCAATGAGAAGACCGTGCCACATGCAGGCACACACACATACACACAGACAAATGCAAACATACGCACAATATTCTCCTTCATTGTCTTCTACTTTAATGTCCTCTCTTGGGTCATTGACTGTGGCGTGTTCCTATGTATTCCTATTAAGCCTCTGATAAGTCCACACCATATATAGGCAGAATAAAGGGTATGCCTGGAAAGAGAGTCATTATGTGTCTCTCTCTAAGCTAATGTCACATGTGTTTCATATTATAAAACCTCTTCCATTTTTTGTTACAGAGTATAAATGCAGAATTGGAGCTTTGCTGAGTTTTCTAGAAAGAAAATTAATCAACATGTGTTACATTTAGCTTATAATCCTGCTCATTCTTAATTTTGCAGCACCTCACTTTTGTTCATGAATTACAACTTGTGTTTTTGATAAGTGGAAATCTTGTTTCTACAATATGTTAAACTACATGAAAGAGTTTATTTCTTTCCTCAAAAACTATTCAGATCATATTTGATAGTGTAATCAAAAGAATTCCTCAGGTTTACCATAAAGACCAAGTGCTCTTTTTACCACAGGCAACATAAGATAAAATAACTTTGTGAACACTTTCTACGGTTGAAAAACAAGCTAGGGACTATCAGAGAATGGTTGTGCTTGTTGTGGCCACACGCCAAGGGTAGGTATGCAGCCCAATGGACACCATCTGCATGAACACATTTTTTTTTTAAAGCTAGCATTTCAAGTGTGTGCCTGCAAGTGTGTGGGTGGGTGTGCGTGTACATGTGCAGTCGGAAACCAGGAGCAAATGCTTCACGCCAAATCGGGGGGACGAGGTGGGAGAGCAGGACATTCCTACGAGATGACAAGCCATCACAGTCACACACCAGCACAGGAATGTTGGGAAAACAGACAGGGTGGGCGGGTGGGTGAGATGCAGGGGGGTGTGGGGGGGACAGAATAAAAAAAAAGGTGACACTTCATTAGACCGGTAGTCATGGGTTTCCAAAAAGGAGTGGAGGAGCTGCTGTAATTAGTTTGTACTCGTTGAAAAAAGGGAGAAAAAAAGAGATCAGGGAAAGAGATAAAGATACAGATTGAGGAGAAAGAATAGGGAAAAGTTGATGAGAAGTCTGACTTTTGCCCCATCTCCATCTCTACTAACTTTCCCCCACCATCTCCACCACCACACCTCCCACCAGCCCATCCTCGCCATTATTTAACTTCAATTTCTGTCATGCAACTGAAAAACCACTGGAGGGGTGAATGAAAAAGGGAAATGGATGAAAACAAATCTTGCGTGTGCATGCCCTTGTGGGTGTTTGCATGTGTGCTTTAAGTGAGTGTATGTAAGTTAGAAGTAGGATCATCATAACAACGACAAAAGGGCCCTGAGCAGAAGGAATGCATCTGGTGGCAGTGTAAGGATATATAGAGCCAGCAAAGAGTGTGAACACTAGTGAATATGTGCTCCAGATGTGTCGGCCTGTCACGCTGCAAGTAAACACCCTGGCTGATGGACAGCTCGGGACTGGATGGCCTCACCGTCGTCTCCCTAGGGAAAGTGCTGGCGAAGGAAAGAGGGGAAAGGAGGGAGGGCGGAGCTGAAGAAGAGGAGTTGAGGGAAGTGGTGGGTGAAGGAGATGAGGAGAGGGTTCTGTGTTGAGGGACCCCAGCCAAAAGCAAGTCACCCTGAGGACCTGTGTAGCCTGGCAGGCTGGATACAGAAAAGACACAGACAGAAAAGAGGGAGAGAGGAAACAAGAGTAAGAGGGGGGAGAAAAAGTACATGGGAGCGAACATGGGGGAGGGATAGCAAAGGAGGACTGGGCCTGATTGTTCCTCTCCTGTCCCACCTCCATGTGGCCTCCAAGGGGGCTCCTGCAGCCTCAGCGAATTTCCGTCTGGCACAGACCTGCGAGCTCCTGGGAGCAAACTGAAATATGAACTGCAAGAGAGGAGGAAGGAGAGCGGGACAGAGGGAGAGCAAAGGGAAGAGAAAGGAACAGATAGGAGGGACAGACAGGAATGTCAAGTAAGATGACTTGAAGTTATGGTGGTCCATCCTCTGATGTCCTCAGACATGTACAGATGATCTCCTGAGCTCTCCAACTCATGGGCCAACAAGTGGGTTGAACCAAACGGCCACAATAAAGTAAAATAAATTTTCTTAACTCTTTTTTTCCCCCCTCATATAAGCCTCGAGATATACAACCATTTTAATACAGTGAAAGCTGAAGTTTCATTTATGGTGCTCTTATTGCAGAAAAAATACACTGAAAACATATTAACAGCAACATCTCTTTCCAGAATTAGTCTTCTTGATGTGCTGGATCATTAACACACAGTTTTTTAATACAGATAAGTTGTTTCTGGCTTCATATGTGTATTTTTCTGAATCTGTTCTTGCACTTTGTACTTGTTATGACTTAGATTAGTTGCTTCAGTGTGGGAAATGAGCATCACAAATGTCAGTACATTTGGCTGTATTAGGCTAGAGCTTTAACTAAAGTGAGTAGAACCAGGTTTAATAACACCTGCCTTATTTGACCTGGTTTTACATGTGTAGTGACTTGAATTTGAGAAATTGTTCTAGCACACAGATCTAAGTTTTTAGACCAGCTCTGGTCAGGGCTCATTTATACCATGTCTGGGTAATTCAATTCTTTGCTCCTTAGTAAATTTGGGCCTTCTAAAGAATTTCCTATACTGTATCCTAGGAGAATTGTAAAGCTGGTCAAGGTGGCCAACAAGGTAAGGATTTACTTGAAAATGTATTTTTGTTACTTGTTTTTTAATTACCTTTCTACAAACCAAGTTTCCTGAGGGATGAAAATAATAAATTTCAGACTGAAAACTGCATGGATACATAGAAACTATCATACTTACTGTACTGGGACTAACATGTTGTTTGGAGCAATTCAACTGTTTATTGCAGTCTTAGAAAATTTAAGGGGAAAAAAAACTTTTAATATACAAACAGACCTGGGAGAGCAGACAGCCACATGTTAAGATGTTAAGACACCATGAGCAAGTATACCCTTTTTTCCACACTTTTATTAAACTTGTACTATGGAGTAGGATTTTTAGGTTTTTAGCTGCAGCCACAGTTTTTGCAAGTCACGAATTGCTCTATGTCTGTGTGTGTGTGTGCATGCATGTCTGTAGATGTAGATGTCATTTGTCTTGTAAGTTTATAGTTAACACTGGTTGTGCTTGTCACAGTTGCTATTTGCTAATCAATTTTACAGATATGGTTTAACAAGATGAGACATCTCTTTTGCATAACTGGTGCAATAAGCTTTCTCTAATTTGCTAGTTTGAAACCAGTACTCATATACATATCTTCTTTACAAAAAAAAAGTTAATTAGTGAGGATCTAATTGGTCAGGTCTCATGGATATAGTTGCACCATGGTGGATTGAATTGGTCTGCATACAGTATATTCAACGTATGACACAATTAAATTGGTTCAGACATTTGTCATTTGTGGTTTCATGATGTTGGAACAAGCCACCAAGTGTTATCAGAGCAGGAGCATCCATGTTTACCTTCAGGAATCTCTTGAAAACTCATCTCAGAAAATATCTCCTCTCCTAAAAACTTTAACACCCTATGATTTTTAACATGCACTAGCTTGCACTTCTGTATTTGTTCTACTTATACTCTGGCATTACGATAAGCTCAGCACTCAAATGTATAGACCAGGATTTCTCACCTCACTGAAGCTTGAATGTTGTTTTGACGCTTGTCAGTCCCTTTAGATAAAACAATCCATTGATGAAAGGTTGTAATGTATGCACATAATGCATCAGTATGGGCACAATTAAGAGTGGCATCACATCATCTTGTGAAAAATAAAAGGACATAGCTGTCTTAAACTCTGAACCATTCTAATACTTGTTTAGCATAGAACATTCTGGTACTTATAAATTCATACTTCTTTTCCCAACTTTTAGGTCTAACAGACAGGTATAAATATGTTTGATATTAATATTTGAATCAATATGATATCAAGAAAGAATTTTGCAACACAGGTACAATAGTCCCAGTCGGTCAAGGCAGATGACTGCTTTTCCTGAGACTGGTTCTACTGGGTGTTCCTTCTTGTTAAAAAGTGGGTTTCTTTGACTTGGGCTGAGTATGATTACAGTATAATCGGACTAAACTGAACTGTAACTTAAAATTGCCATCAGAAATAAATTGAAATGCATGAAATTTAATCTATTTGAATTTAAATGAACAAAACCTAACTGAATAGTTTGACTCTTGACATGACACATGAATGCTGAAAACAAAGCTTAGCGTTACAATTTTACAATCTACAACCATGGATTGGGACATCGTACATTTTGGACAAATGGACAAATGTATGTATTACACCATGTCTGTACAAATTCGGTCCTTGAGAGCCCGCAGGTTTTTATTTGTTTCCATTTTCTTACACATCTGATTAAAATGAAATGGATCTCCTCAACATCTTGTCCTCAAGTCCTCCATAAGCTTGTTTTTGACCCAATAATTTTGGCCAGGTGTGGCTATAGCTGATAAGTGAAGAAGCTTAAAGTCACATAACAAGACACACTAAAGAACAAGAACAAATCCAGTGCCAGTGAAGATGAATGTGTGCTTTAAAAAAAACACTACTTCGTCAGTGTACTTCTAGCCTACCAGGGACCTGTAGGTTAAACATAGGGACGGAAGGACAATGGGGTCATGATTTAAATTTTCTTATATATCAGAGACTGAATTGTAAACGTTTAAATGAAAATTGAACTACTCTGGGTAATTCTGTTTTCATTTAGGCGAACTGTCAGGATGTACATTTCCTGCTTTAGAATGTTGTATAATATATTCACATCACTGAAATCTACAACTTAAAATATGACAATGTCCTAAGTGGTGAAAATTGATAAGAAGTTTGTCTGTAATCATACACTATAAATTTGATATGGCACTCATTTAACACACCTTTACTGAGGTGTTCCAAAACCATGTTAGTTGATCTATGGGGGGGCTCAAGTGGAGCAGATACATTTGAGTCACGTCAAGTGCAGTAGAGCTGCTATCAGACAGCAGCACTGATGACACTACTGCATTAAGTAGCTGTCCACTCCCATGATCATTAGTGCGATATGGATGCACTGAAGCAGGGAACAGGATGCTGGATTGCTACAAAGACAGCTCTCAAGGGGAAGAAGGCAGGGAGATGAGTCTAAACACCATCAAGCCACCACAACCATCAGAAACACAATCAGAACTTTTACAAGCACAAAGCAAATATACAGATTGAATTCTCCCAATATGTTCCTGTGATAATCAAATATTTTTTCACTTAGCTGCTGCAAATGTAAGACACTATGGAAGTGTGAGTGGAAGTGTCACTCTGGTGTCATTTGTGGTCAAGCTTTTACAGATGAACTGAAATTTGAACCCTCCTCAATACTAGTGAAAAGAAAACAACAACAAAACATTGAAAAAAGGGAACAAGTATCCATTTTTCTAAAACTAAACATTTTTTTTGTTTGGAGGTTATTTTTTGTCCTCTGCCAATTTCTGCTAAAATTCTTGATACTAAGTAATGGGAATAAATTAACACAACAATTAGTATATGATATCAGCTCACCCAGAGACTACTGGCATACCAACCTCAGGCTGTCTGTAAAACAAAAAATTGAACAGAGCAGTCACAGTTGTATTCTGTGAAACCGAACGGCAATAGTTTGGAGAGTTTCTGTTTGTTTCTCCTTTTACACAAAGAAAAAAACTGATATTTTGCTTACTGTGTTTGCTGTGATAAAATATGCTAATGTTACCTTGCTGGTTAGCAAGGATAGCCAAAGGAACCTTGAGGATCAGACCTGCTCTTAAACCATGACCATGAAACATGAATTTCACAAAGCCTAAAAAATACACGCCTCTGAAAATTGCTGAATGGGAGATTATGAAAAATATTCTCTTGACTAAAAGTATTTAAAGTTTGAATGTCTGTGCTGGCCTTTAGCATTTATCTGACTGTAGGTCAGAGATGTAACCTTGCTCATTAAATATTCCTGCTGTCTGGACAAAGAGGCACAAATGTAATACAAGAAATTAATTACCTTGATTACAACCTTTAAGTATGGGATTAAAAGATAAAAATCAGACGTTTTTGCACATTAAAATCACTTGGCCTTTTTTTGTCTTTTCATTAAATTGGCCGTCACAAGAAATGTGATGCTTGACTCTAAGCAATGATCTGAGAAAACCATTGGTAAAATCTACACCTATTAATCCAAACTTATTTTGCCTAGCTCATATTTAATTTCCAAAACCATACTGTGTTCTATTAGTTAACAACTGTATGTGGCACTGACAGTGTGAAAGGTCTCCTGAGTTTTCCCACAGTGAAAAACAAAGTCACACAGGGGGTAATTATTTGTGATGTGAGGATAGACATGGCCTTCCTCTACACACATACTTCAATACACATCCTAACTTATATGCACGGCCATATGGTCCCCAGTGCACAAATGTATGACTACCAATACGTGTGTGTTTGTGTGTGTTTACTGAACTATGGAATAAGGGTCCACCTCAGAGCCATGTGTTGAGTGAATATTCTTAGCGTGATGGGACAGTCGACAACACAGTTCATCCCTGTAGACCCTTACCCTGACTGCCTGTACCCTCTGATTTGGACAGAGGGCAATCAAGCAGACCCAGTAAACAATACACAGCCAGGCTGTTAAAAACCACAATAGCTCTTCAATGTATTCCACTTATATCACTAGGGACAGCAGTGTTTGTCCAATCACTGTGGAATCTGAGAGAAGCAGTATAGAGAGACTATTAAAACAATCAAGGATGCTGTTTAATGGTCAGTGGAAGATTGGCAGCGGAATATATACAGGGCTTTCATAGAGCTTCTTAGGGAATGCCCATTAAAGTGGAAAGAAAGATATACACACCACAGACACACACCCAAGTCACAAATATACATTTAGATATATAGATAAGCATGTTGTGCTGGGAAAACTTGGATCATGGCATTTTTGCACCTACCTGTACATGTTGCAGACTGCAGACCATTTACACCCCCAATATGGTAACACCACTCCCCTGCAGCCTCCTGTCAGTTTTTGAGCCCCAGTAAAAGGGCTTAGGAGGACTTCAAATAATATGAGAAAGAGTCTGAGGAGTTCACCCAGTCTCCACACTCCCAAGATACCAATCTGATGTGATCTGATGGTATCTGTGAGAAGCATAACTATTCTAGAAAGGTCCCACCGCCTTCTCAGGGCCCAAAAAAATGCTCTATTACCAAACACTCCAGGACATGTTCTTCATCTATACCCTAACTTAAAGGCTAAATAAGTAACATTTTTTCTGTAAAAATAATTTAAAATGTTCTCATTTGTTGCAAGGGATAAAAGGAAGTTTCCCTATAAACAATCTGTCTCTACATCAACAATGTCTTTGTCAAGCCTTTCTTATTTCAAAATAAGAGTTACATGATGGGATACCTTCCGTGGACTGTGTAGCTCTTTACTACTTCCTGGTTCCTTAACCAATCGTATGCGACGCCCTAAGGTTGCCAAACAACAGTGCAGCGTTTGGTATTTTATGTCGGCAAAAGAGCAGCATGCTGCAGGTATGGAAGCTAGTAAAAGAAATGGACCAGAAACAGTTTCAGAAAAACCTAAAAAGTCTTAGCATCCTGTTAAAAAACCATGATGTTTGCTGGCACCATGTTCTGTATATAAAAGAGACAGAAGAACACCATTCTGCTTTTTGCGTCCACAAAAGAAGAAAAAGATCAGTGTAGATTTTGTTTTCCAATTTTCTGCCTTCATGTTTTTTTGTTTGTTTGTTGGTTTGTTTTTGCATTTATACTACTGTTAACTGCTCTTCTAATTCCCAAAGTGGAATAGGAGAAAATCATTTCATTTCTGTTGTTACACTTAGCGAGACTGGCCTTAGTAATGACTTAACAGAACCTGGAGTGTCATCTCCAGACAGAAGTGGTAGAAAAAGTGTTCCTCTCACATTACCTGCTGTTACATTGGCAAATGATTAGGCTGCTGAAAGCTTCTCATTATCAGTATTTATGAGGGAGTGTACCAGTCAGAGTAATGACAGCTTTACTGTAAAGTGGCACTCTCTCTTTCCCTTCTTTTCTTTTGCAAAGTCTGTGCTTCTGTATACGAACAGGGGAGATTTACTGTGTATATGGTGTAAAAATAAATTAATTTTGATACAGTTATAGTTTTCTAAATATATTTGTGCCTGATTCTTTCTCTCTGTAACTCTGTAGCTATGTTTTATGCTTTGTTAACTGGGGCAATTAGTCATACCTTACTCTTTAATCAGCTCTAATCAGGTTAATGCCCTAGTTAGTTTTAGAGGTTAGAATGTTGAAAGTGGCAGGTTTTTGGTGAGACATGAAGACATACAGTTGTTATGTAGTGTTAAAGGTATTCACAGTTCAATGTTTTTTTTTTTTAAAGTAAAACATTAATTGCATGTATGCTGTAAAAGATAAAACAAAATAAGATTAGTTGCAAGGCTTTGACATGTTCAGTTAATTAAAACAATTGTTTGAATGAGCACACATTTTCAGATGTTTTCTTTATTCAAAATAAAAATCCTTCACCTATTTTACATGTTTTTTTTATTTACTTTACAGTATTTATCATTAAAGGGGTAGTGCACCCTAAAATGTGTTTTCTGAGCTATATACAACATAGTATTACTTAATTGTAATGAAAAGTTGGACATATATTGGTCTCAATAAACGAAAACGTCTTTAAATAGCAATGTTTTCTCACAGTAATTGTTAGTAAAATTAACTCCTAAATATATCACCGATACATCCCTAATTTTTACATCGTGTTAACGTTATCTGCATCTGCTGTTAAAGCTTACTCGGCTTTGAAATGAAGAGGAAATACTTTTTTTGAGCACTTTCAACAGCTGAAGGTCTGATACCCATCCTGCCATGAAATATTTATAAGCCTCTAATCTGACTTGCATGCTTTTAATTCTGCCCCTGTGAAGTGTCGCTGTCGATGGACTACATAGTTGTAAATGTCAATGTAAGGTAAATTGGGTAGTTTGCGTTTTTTTTAACCAGGAATTTGGAAAAATCATTCATATTGTGAGCACCAACAAGTTCACATTTTTTTCAAAATATCACTGACCACATAAATGCTGAACTGGTTTTGAAAAGTGCACTAGCACCATCCCTAATGAGAAAAAGTTAATAGTCACAAGAGCAAGAGGGGCTCCCAGTTGGCTTTTTGCCACATAACATGGCAGCGTAAATGAACAGTGTGACGTCAGTGATGTCAGTGGGGCGGGGCTATGGGAAGGAAAGGATCTCAAACACAGCTCTTCACAAGACCGGCAGACTGTTTCATCTTATCCACTTTTCTTTGTCAATTTACATACATACTTCACTGGAAAGCCAAAGAGCTCCCAAACAGGAGATTCTAATGATGGAAGAGGGTCTTCAAGCTCTGATTTCTCCTTAAAACTGTTGCTAGCCATAACGTCCGCTAGTCAGAGGCTGTACAAGGCAGTTACTCTTCTATGTGGGAACTCGGTAGGTCTCTATACCAAATGTTCCATACAGAAAAATCCAAATACGGATACATGTATGGTTACAGCCCCTATAAACACTGAACAATATTCTTGTTTCATGACATTTAAATACCACATGTTGCTTTAAGATGATCAGCTGCATCATCTTCCTATGGCACATGACAACATGCTGCACACTAATGATTTTGTCCCTTACACAGAAGAGGTGTGGAAGATGGACTTCACACTACAAACTTTTAAAATCTAGACATCTTCTCATCCTATCAGCTTTCTCTCATTTACAAATGGTCAGCAATAGGAATTTAAACAGCATGATTAGGGCTTTTATGTATTAATGTTTGTGAAATACCATTACAGTAATGTCAGATGAAACAATATTATGTTATTTTCAGCCCTATATCGTGAGATTGTTACATTCTGGGCATGTGAACAAATGTAGCTGGGTTGGTAGAGGTCAGTGTGATTTTGTGTGTTTCCTTATTTCTGAGCCACAAAGTTTGTGCATAAAATAATCATTTCTGCTACCTGCTATACATTTTAATTCCAGTATAAACAAACTGAAATAGCTTAAACTTGCAGGTCAAAACGGCTGTGTTCACTAAAAAAAATTTGCAGCCAATTTAGGCATGGCACACTTGTCTTACACCGTATTCACACACAGTCCAATTTGTATCATCACAATGCTTTTTTAGAAGCGAAATAAAGAATTAAAAAAAAAAAAAACATTTTGGGTATACATGCACAGTGAAAAGAGTTTGTGGTGTCAAATTAGCTGACTATATGACATTATTATGTAATACTATATGTATTATTATGATACAATAACAGGTAAGTCCCCCAGTATTAAAAGATCAAGACTTTCAAAATTATTTGCCACCTAATGAGAGTAAGGAATGGTTAATTAAAATCACTCGTTTTCACTCATGGCATGGTGTAAGAGTGCCAAATTCAAACAATATCCAACTGCTAGTTGGTGTTTTAATAATCAATACTTATTTAATCAATACAGATTTAAAGAGAGAAAATACAGTAGATTCACTGTAATCCTACTTAAACTGTATCACTTAACTTGTCCCAAATGATTCTATTTTGCACATTTTCATTGTAAACCAACTGAAAATTAATGTGCCAGATGAATAAAATAAATGTAGGTATATGCTGAGACATTTTGTCAAAGAAACTTCTAATTAATGTATAATACAGTTTTGTATTTTATGCTATATTATACAGGCTACTGTAATGGAAAATAACAAAATAAAGAAAAAACAATGCTCATTGTAATAGTACCGATGGACGCAGACATTTTTTGTCTATAAAAGGAACTGGATTCCACAAACGAAAAACATATTAGAAAATTTATCTTTAATCTATATCTATACAAGCTAACTTCTTGGTGCTTTAATTGTCCTGAACCTAACTAAACAGCAAGTTAAGGCAACACTATTAAAATTTGACAGATTTCCTCACATGGTGCCCCCAAATAAGACTAATTCGGTATCTGAGCTCTCTACCCAAGCTAGTCCGAAGTCGACCATTATCGTTTGTTCTGTCCCTTTCTCTGTTTTTATTTTCCTTCCTTCTCCAATAGTGTCCCCCTTTGTTTCTTTGAAAAATCAACTATTCTGTGCACTAAAAATGGCCAGTGCGTTGACATTCACTTGCTGGTGTGTGCCCTAAAGTGCAACACAACTGTCAAGTAATGCCCCAGAAAAAAAAGTTGTGAAGTGCGGTTTCTCAGCCTTTGGGATGCTGCTGGAGAATGGACTCCAGGAATGTGAATAATAAATGCTGATGTACCATTAAAACGAGACAGAAAAACAGAGTTTTAAGGTTGGACAGTTATGTAATGTTAATAGTTAACAGCAGCAGAAATTCAAAGAGGCATCTTAAGGTTTACCAGTTTGGCAGGACTGTGAAAAATTTTAAAATCAATTTCCCTTGTTATGCCCAAGGAGCATTTTAATTTAATGGTTGTTATCAGTCTTTTCTGTGTTCAAGCCTTTTTTACCTTCTTACAGTAAATTTGTTCCAACTGTAACATACTGACCTCTTCTACAGTCAGTGTTTAAAAAGAGTACAATGGTACCAATTCTGTAAATGTATATTAATATTAAACACAAGGACTCACACAGATGAGAGGTTGGCTTTGTATGCTCATCCACATTTTCAAGCAAGAAAACTGCATTTAGATCCATCCTGTCTAAAAGAGATTTCAAAAAGCTCAGTGTTAGGGTGTGAAAAGAAAGACAGAGAGGAAAAGACACTTTCAAACTGAACTTGTTTAGTGTGAACTTTGATTTGCACCCTCTTCCAGATCACTCAGTGTATTGTTTCCTTTGTCAGAAGCTTTAGTTTCAACTTAGCGAACTTGTTGAAAATCTGATTTTGGTCACAGATACAAACTATCTCTGCACTAATATTTTTTTCATCTGTAGAACAAACCCAAGAGACTGAAGAGATTTCTTATTAGTTTGGAGCCTGTTGCCTTGGGGGGAAGAAAGCAATGAGATATTTGACCAAACGCAGAAAGCCAATAAGGGGCCATCGATTAGGAGGGATGAGTATCATATTGGACACACAGGTGGCTAAAAGAAATTAAAAAGCCGCAACAGAGAAATGGAAGAAATCAAAAGTGGGGCACCTTAAATCTCATTGCAGGTGGAGGGTGCATGGGCAGCCTGAGGAGAAAGTCACAACAGTAAACTTGTGTGGACAACAAACTGCAAAATCTGGAATTAGTCATTATCTGATGATCTAACAGCCATTTTGACTTTCATGTCTTTCGTGATCCTGACATTTTATATTTCAAGTATTAGGGCTGTATGTGGCACTAAACTTGAAGTCAATTGAACTCAATGTTTGTTTTGACTTGTGTAAAATTGATCAGAATTGGTTTTTTACATCAACTGGTTGCTCTGGTGCAATTGATGCTCTGCAATGCTGCTATTTAAATGTATCTTCATGTTAATTCAAAATAATGAAAGCTTAAAATCACAATCTCTATGTGAATCAGTATTTTCTTAACCCTAACCTCATTTAGGTAAATTGTTAGCTGTTACCTTATTTAAATAAAAACAAAAAAATAAAAACATTTTTACTTTAAAAAAATAAAAATGAACTAACTTGAGAAAATGAGCTGGCGCACACTGACCAAAGTGAAAACTTTACTCAAATTACCATAATCCAATGGCAGTTTTACTTTTTGAAAGTATTTTGAAATTTGTTTGTACTCAAGCAATGACGTACAAATTGAAAAGAAGGAATAGACTACTTTATCACATATCACAGTGCTGTGAAAGCAAATGTTAAATGATGTTAAGAGATTTAGTCACCTGTAACTAACATTGACATGATTGAAAGTAGGTTAGTAGGTTGTATAAAGATGTGATACCATGATAACAACATGTGCAGCATGTCAGGGCACATTTCAGCTTAGCTTTTAATGACATTATGCTACATTACATATCTACATTATCTGCTGCTAAGAGAAGACATGCAGAGAAAACTTAGAGTTGGTTCTCTCTCTGGAAAAAAAAAGTTGCTTTCTGAATATTGTATGTTTAACTTTGGCAACAGAGAATGTGTACTGTATGTTTGTGTTGTAAATACTAAGTATGAAGGAGCTATAATATGAACTGGCTGCAACTGGATACATGTGACTAGGGGGCAAATGGACCTAATGGTAGTCTTAATGCTGGCCTTGAATAATGAGGCCTTTGTCTAATAAAACTGGAAAGCCTCCAAATACCTATAGGGACCTCAGCTAGTTACAGCAATAACAGTCTATCAAAAGAGAAAGCAAAGTGATTACTTAGAGGGTAATAAATACAAGGTCCATGCTGGGGAGAGACTGGAGCCTAGAGCGAGAGAAAGACACACACAGGCAGGGACAAAAAGAGACAAAAGGAGAAAGAAGACCTCAGCAGGTAAATATAAATTAAATCATCACAAAAGCTGTGGAAAAAAAACTCCTGCTGCAGGTACCTGCTTAACCTTGCAAATCTTTCAAGAGCTATAACACTAAGAAAGGCTCAGCTGAGATAAAATGAAAGATAATTTTCTTTTCTGTGTAAATAGTTTTAGGCCTGACGACCTTGATTACTACACATGGGACAAATAGCATTTTTGAGACTTATAAAGAAAGAAAAGTTCCAAACAGGTAAAGATTTTTTTTTCTCTCCAGGATACTTTAAAAACTTTTTTCACACACTGCTTTCAAAAATATTTTAAAATTCAACTGAAATGTGAAGAAGAAAGGACCACCATACAAAGAAAACAATTAATGCCACTTTCTATTGCGACCAAGGGCAAACATTTTACTTGAGAAGGAACATGTAGTT
Organism: Melanotaenia boesemani; assembly: GCF_017639745.1. Classification (NCBI taxonomy): domain Eukaryota; kingdom Metazoa; phylum Chordata; class Actinopteri; order Atheriniformes; family Melanotaeniidae; genus Melanotaenia; species Melanotaenia boesemani. The sequence continues at coordinate 17,067,545 of NC_055685.1, forward strand.
CAGAAGAAATATTGTCCCTTATTCACAATGACAAAATGGAGTTCAAGAGTAAATGTCAAGATTGTTTTGAATCTTGTAAAACTTTTGGAAATCCAATCATCATCAATAAAAAAAATTTAAAAAGCTGTCCTCGTTTCAGGGCTTTCAGAAATCTTCACATTTAGGGACAGGCATGCATGTAAGCAGAATGGAAAAAAAGCTCTTCAGTGGCTCTCCCAGATTTTTTTTTTCTCAGTGCTGATCTGAACTGAGGATTTTAGAGACATAAGACCGGACACAATAATAGTGCTATCAATAACAGCCTTGAGAGAGGACAGAGAGAGTCCAATCAGAGAATTAGAGGGATGGGAGCAGACAGGTGGATCGACAGCCTCAAGGCTGTGGGAGAGGAAGCAAGAAAGGATGACAGAGTGCAGAAGAGAGACAGACTGCTGGTCACTGCTCTAACTAAATGATGAGATGAAAATAAAGAAATAAATAATCGCACAGAGAGAGTGGCAGCCTAAAAGGGGGTAGAAAGGGGAGAGTTAGGTGCAATGGAGTGACAGAAGTGAGAGATGGGCTTCATCGACTACTGCTGGCTAAAACTTAGGGTTCAGACTGGTGCTCGTTTCTGCACCTCTATGTTTGGGTCAGGGAAAATGTGGTGCGGTGCTTGCGTGTGTGTTTGTGTGCCCACATTGGCTCAATCTCCAGTGACAGGTGAGCGATTCACTGCCCCGTACCAGAGTGACCAATGCCTTTCCACCCAAGGCACTAATCCATTTTAGCAGCTTTCATCACAGCAGATTCACAACCGTATCCCTAGTACAGGGGTCAGCAATTAAATTTGGCCATGGGCCAAAAAAATTTCTGACCAGCTGAATAGCAGGTCAAAATTAGATCTTTATTCCTATCAAAAAAAAACTTTTTTCATATGTATTCTATTATATGATGTCCACACTTGTCCACACCGTTCTTTTAACACAGCGTTGTAAACAGCACCATGTTTCTGCACAGTGACACATAAGCAATCAGATGTTTTGTTTTTTTTTTCAACAGTGTAATTGATATGAATGTAATGCACTAGTATGTTTAAAACTGCACAGGGAAATACAACCACAAATCTGAAAAGACTTTGATGGATTTTGCGTCAAGTTTTGGCAGCTTGAATAATTCATGAAACGAAATTAAGATAAGTTTTTATCATTTCAACATGTTTTCAGTTACATACAAATAATTTGCAACAATAAAAACCATGTTTATTGGAAACGTAAAGCTACTCAGATCAAGTTTTCTATTCTTAATGAGGAAATGTAATTTAGCCTCTCTGCCTGATTGCAAAATCTGCTGATCCAGAAGAAACTACAGCAAGCATTTAATTTGCTTTCAAATAATTCAAAGCAATCTTGACATTCAAAGAACACTCTTAACTAGTTCTGAATCCACGTTTCTTTTCAAGTGAAGTGTTTCTGCACACTGTGCAGGCAGACTACACATGTACCTGAAACAGTCTACATTCAGAAAAACAACAAATATGATGAGGAGAACATGTATGCTTGTTCTGAGAAGCGATTTTGCTGGAGAATCTGCATTATCCACACCTCTACAATGTGATGTAAGCTGATGCATGTCCCTTTGAAACACTAGACAATTGTGATGAGGCAGTTGGAATGACTGTTACCATTTTACTTTGACCTTACATTTAACTGTCAGTTGCAGTTTAGTTAAATGAAGCCAAAAAAAACTACTTGTCTGAAGATTAACATGTTAGATCCCACACTTTGCAGCAATCATCTCCCTCACTGTCATGAGGTGTTGCATTACTGTGACACAACCAGCAGACACTTGGATGTACTCACAGAATGAGTCACAATGATTTTATTGTTTCTAGAAAATAAGTTTATTTCCATCTGTGCCACTTTTTAAAAAATGCTAGAATGACTGCTAATGCCCTGAAAAGAATTGAATTAACTGTGATGTGCTCCTTCTTACTTCACTTTAAAAGCACTGTTCAGAACTAAGCAGATATTTAGTCATAAAAGCATGATTTTGTTCACCAAGAGTGGACAGAGAGATAAGACAAGACAGAGAGGAGTAAGCAGGGGGAAGGAGAGGGCACTGCTCTGTCCCTCCTTGGGGACACAACAGCCCCTCCTGCCTGCCTATTAAAACCAGAATTCCTCCACAAACTGTTTGTGTTTTCAGTTTAACTCCTCCAGGGTGCTGCTTACCACAGCACAAGATGACTGTCGTCTCTTTTTCTCTGTCTGTCTTCCTCCTCTCCATTGTAGCTGACATTCCCCTCCTTGTTCTGTTGGGGATCTGTCTACTATCAACATGTGGCACATGTCCTTGACAAGTCAAGAGGACCCTTCACCATAGGAGTTAGGCAGTATTGTCAACCATGCCCCCCCCCCCCCCCCCCCATTTCTCTCTTTTCCTCCCTCACCCTGTCTCCAATCTTACACTCTCACTTTCTTAATATTGAGTTGCCTTGGTAAAAGGGGCCTGAAGGAATCTAATAACTGTGACAGTGGGGCTTTTTTGGCATTGTTCCCTGAAGCTGAGCAGACACGCATACCGTAGTCTACTGGCTCTAATGAAAGGTTAAATGAATAGGACAAAGTGACAGGAGGTACAATAAAGAAGCAAGAAGAAGCAGAGAATGTGTGTAAGCATGTGTCCATGTCTCTGTGAGTAAGTGTCTCAAGGCCAACCTCCTGTGCAAGGAACAAGAACAGCCCCTCGACAGCGCCACAATATTCAAAACAGATTGGTTTGTGACTGCGTGTGTGTGTTTTTATGTGTGTGTGAAGGAGAGAGAAAGACGCTCCCTCTAAGACACAAATGCTGAGGAGAATTTTCAGCATGGGGTTCCTTGATAAATGTTAAGGTCAGGTGTGGGGGGGGGGGGGGGGGGGGGGGGTGGAGAGTAGAAGGTGGGAGAACGGGTGCGATGGGGGAAGAGGCAGAGGGATTGCCGAAGGGGGGGGGGACGCATGTCTCGTCTTGTGCCTCTCCCTGCCTGTGCCTTGGTGGAATGCAGAGTCACATGAAAGAGGCCCTCTTTCTCTCTACTTCTCTCTGAGACTTGTCTCTTAAGTCTGTCTCAAAAGCGCCACTGTCCCCCTCCTAACACATTACCTGTCAGCAGATTTCTCCTCTGCTCCAAAACCAGCCACAAATGCATATGAAAACACACATCATACAATCATACATGTGCAGCTGTGCACACACACACACTGTACAGATGTGGCCTTCAAAAGCAGCTTACAAGTGCTAAGTTTCCCTCAAACAGGAAAAGTGAACTAAGACACAAACACACAAAATCCCATCATCGTGAGATTGCTTAATTACTATGATTATCCCTATAAATAGCACCTTTGTCACCAACAATCACATGTTAGAACTTCTAAGGTATCCTCAAGGTTTTTGAGGATGTGTTGAATGGCACAGTTTCGTCCATTGCAGCACTATCAAAATTGTGCCCCTTTCAGACATTACCACATAAATCAAAACAGTGATAGAGTTATGAATTTTAAAGAACTATGTGACAACAGAAGTTTTTTTTTTTCCTGTGATACACCCATCTGAGGTAATACTCCGCCACTATTCCACTAATGGTGAAAAAGCTCCAGAGTGCGACACCACCACCAGTGATTCACAGCTGACTTGGTTTTTAATACCCCACCTTTACACCTCAAAATATATTTCTATTCATTGTGGTCAACAACTCAAACTCTCATCTAGCAAGAGAACTTTCTGCTAGAAGGCCTTTGTTGTCCTCTTGTTTCATCTCCATATTTCAGTGGGTCTGGAGGATTTTGCAGCAGATGCATCTTTCTTTGGCAGCAGCCTCTCAGTCCATGGTGATGTGAAACTTGCTTGACTGTAGATTGATGTTCCTGTAGCTTTCATTTTATGGCCTGTGCCTTGCTGGTTCTGAACCAGTCTAAACCAATTTCCTCTCAACTGGGGTGACAGTTCGAGTCTTTATCCAGGCTTTAGCAAAGTGGCTACAACTCCTCATTCAAATGTTTGAACTGCAACTGTTAAGAAATGACTCCAAAAGAAATTCCTGATGTGTTTAAATCTAAAACCCTCTTTCTCAGATCTGGACTGAGTTTTATGTACTTTCTAACTTTAATATATGTTGGTCAGTCAGATGAAAGCTTCTTACAGTCAGATGTTGTCAAATAGAAAGTACCAGCTGTATTCAGTAATGAATACTAAAGGCTAAGACATTTTTGAAGTTTCATTATTTCTGCCCTTTTTTTTAACCTTCTGGAGATCAGTAGTAAGTGAAAATGCATGCTTTTCAATTATTCTGACGCAGAAAAAGAACAGTCCCAGACATTACTAAATATGTGATGAATAAAAACCTCTGATCGGAATTGTAAAACAATTTTATAATCCAAAAACCTTGTCAAAAGGATGTAGTTTTTGTCTGCCTTCCAAAATTATCATAAATCACTATTTGAAAAAACATTTTTAGATGTGACAAATCTATGGTCATGGTAAGTTTGGAAGCAACATGTCGCGGTGAGAATTAAAGAAAGGTTTGGGTTAAAAGGAGCACAGTGTTCAAAGCATCTCGGTTTGGAATAAAACAACTTTTTCATTAGGGTCACAGTTCATGGTTACAATAATAACCAAGGTTCTGCTGAGAGGACAATGTCTTTAAAACATGCACACATTCCACTGGGCACATTGAATACCTGAAAACATTTACAACATAATTGAACGCATACACAATGCACTGACATCCTTCAGTGATTCTTAGCCAAAGTCAAAGACATAATTCATACCAGGATAAAGAGCCCAAACTCCACATTAAGACTAATAGAGGCTCGATTATACATTCAGCCTGCAAGGTTACATGTGTGTCTGAAACATTATCAATATATTCAAGTGAGAATCATTGTCAAAAAAGAAAAAAATAAAGAAAGCTGCTGAAAGTAAAGTCTTGCAAAACCAAGGTGATTACTGCTCCCTTATGACCCAGCATATATGGATTTATATATCAGCTGTTACACGCCGACATGAACACAGAGACTTAAGTTCCCTCTTTATTTTTCAAACCAGCAAGATCAGGCCAACATCTGCATTTGGTTATGTTTTTTTGTTTTTAAAATAAATAAAAAAGAAATTATATACATTTTCATTAACAGTATGCATACAGGTTAAAAAAAGGCTGTGTCCTGATAGTGAATGAGCTATATTATTCAAAGCTGTCTATCAAGATTGGTTAAGATTAAAATGATACTTGAGGCTTTCTTTTTCTATTTTTTTCTGATCTCTAGTGATGTTTTAATTCATTACTAGAATTATTCATTCAGGGGCAAGTCTAGAACATTTATGATAAAGGGCCAAGCAGGGGCACAGACCAGAAACATGTAAATAAGACTTTTAAAAAATATATTGAGCTACTTATTACATCTTAAGCGGTCATCTAAACATCAAGCAAAATTTGAAAACGCAAACAGCCAATGATATTTTTTACTTTACTTATTTAGGATGATCCTGCATTGTATAACTTTAATCATTGCTGCATAAACACTCATAATTTATAGATATAGAAAAACTTGTTTTGAGTTTTATCAGTCTTTCTTCAGTATTATTGGCTGTTTAACCTTGCACAGTCATCACATTTATGAATTTTACATTCTCTTCATAAAATGTAAACAGTTTGGGCAGACAAATATTATCACCCACATAGCTGATACTGTATGAATGCTGCACCATGATCAAAAATATGAGGGAGAACAACATAAAGAATTGCATGCTGCATCCACTTGGACTTGGGCATCTGAGGTTTGCCCAGGTAAAGCTCAGTTTAAACTTAATACTTGATTGTCCATACTTCTGTCTGCACTTTTGTCTGATTGTCCAACACACACACTTAATAGCAGGCCACCCCTGTGGTCCTGCCCTTGTATTCACTGCCCACATAATTTAAGAGTTGATCTATAAACAGCTTATTTGGACCAAAGTGTGTTTTTACAACATCATGAGTGAGCTTGGACTTTTAAGGCAGACAGACGATGTTTCTGCTAAAGGAATGGGATACGCTGGATTTATGATGTGAAGCAAAATGAAAGAATCACTCTGAAACTGAACACAGCACAGTGACTTCTTAAAAATTTGTTCTGAGCCAAAATGTTACAAAGAACTGAACACTTCAATAGTTAAATGAAAAGTAAAATCAATGACTGTATAAAACCTGTGCAGACACACCAAGTATGACAGAGAGAGCAGCTCACACTCACATTTTAGATCTTAGACAACCATAAATCATATTCTTCCAGAAACAAAACTGTTACTGGCAACAACTGCATGATAACACTATTAAAAGCAAAATAAGTCAGTGTAAAGTGTGCTTATATTATTCTTTCATGTCAGTGAAATACTAAAAGCAATGTTATTACCAAAAATATCATGTACAGTTTAAATAAATACATACAATGAATGCTATCATGTATACACAATTCACTTGTTAAAAGAGAAGTATCACACTATAAGCATTCTTTGATACACACATGGAGTCCACTAATGGATGCTCTAAGCTTGCCAAATTACTCCTGTGAAGTAGTGTAATGAAATTTTCATGTAATGGTTTTGCCATTCAGGACAGACTCACCAATACTTCCTGGTCCTGTCTGTATATAAATGACCATGATAGCCAGCATTCACAAAGTCATAAACTTAATGAGACATGTTAACAAGCTTTCCAGGGTGCACCTGTATACAACAAGCTAAATGTAAACTGTGTTTCTCCTGTACACAAAAATGACCTCATGCACCAGTTGCAATGGTCTAACTATGATTATGTACTACTATTAGAAAAAAAGGCCAACAATTAAAAACCTTGCTGATGAAAATGTCAGCAAGGTCTATAAATAAAGAAAAAAATCTGATTATATATATATATATATATATATATATACATATTTTATTTTTTTTTTTTTTTAAGTAGATGTATGGGGTGTTTGCATACTCAAAGAGTCCCATGTCTGCTTGCTAAACTAAGAAGCAAAGACCACTCTAAACACACAAATCCCTTAAAGATTCTTAGTGCAAAAATTAAGTACAGACGTGGTGTGCAATTAAAAAAAAATAGAAAAATATAAAGATTGCCACTCAGTGTTAGTCGTGCGAATGCACGCCCAGGCTACATGTCATATGTATTCTCTGAGGGTAGTTTGGTTTTAACCTGTCAGAGCTAGTGACTTCATAGAAATTGCACCAAACAGGCATTAATAACATACTGTGTGATCATTAAAGAGTACTTCTGTGTACTGCTAAAGAAGCTAAAGAGCTTGCTTGATCCAGTCCTTGTTCAGCACATAAACAGATTATTTTAAAACAAGAGAATTAAGGATTAAGATGCAGTGCAATCATTTCAAAGGCTATTCTGATAAAAAATAACATTGTCAAGCAAAGTTAGTAGCAAAAAACTAGACACTTGGGGCAATAATTCCAAAGTCAACATGCTACGTCTCAGTCCTCAGGAATTTTTCATGAGCCACCACTTATCTTGTCATATCAGATTTCTTCCACTAGCGTTTTTGGAGAGAAAAGAAAAGACACCTTTAGGGCAAATTATTCTCTTTTAATCAAATCACTTTTTATGGCCTGAGGAGAGCTTTCCATCCCTTTTCAGTCAATGGGGCATGGCTCGCTTATGCACACGCCCACAAAAAAAGAGAGAATAAATGCACACAATCATACAAGCAAAACAACTTCAACTTTTTCTGTATATAAAAACAACAGCGGTTGTTTTTTGTTTGTTTGTTTTATTTTGTTTTTGGTTTTTTTGTTTTGTTTAGGGTTGTTTCTAGAAGCAACAAATTATGCTCAACAGGAAAATATAGAAGTATAAGGGGGGAGCAAGGAAAAAAGTGCTGTCTGGAGTTTCCATCACAAGTGAAATCCCAGATTTTCTCACTCCCTGTTCATGGAACAAAATCGAACAACTTTATTCTGGACTGCAGTCCATGCAGGCGGGAGCTATAAAATATAAATTATACCACATAACCCTATACCTCCCAACTGAGCCATTTGGTTACAACTATACTCCTGTTCGTTACAGCTCCAGCTTCTCTGGTATTTCAATGGCGTCGACATGAATTATACTCTGGCCCTGCTGAAGAGCGTATGGATTACATGTGAAATGTAACTTCCCTACTAATTGGCCTCTTGCCATCCAGTGACACTGAGGTGTTTATTTTACACAGTTGCTGGTAATTAGTTCTGGACAGAATCAATTAAAGCCACCCCAAATTACAGGAAAAAAAGTTAAAAATTATGACTGTGTCCACGAGGGCAGAAATACGCATTCGACCCAACTTTCTAAAGACAGACTTGGGCAAAATGTTTCTTCAAATAGAGACAGTGTGGCTGTATTACACACTTGGTGCATTCATGTTTTAGCACTCAATTATTCCAGATTCTTAACATAAGGAAAGTATTTGGATTAACATGTGAAATGAAGCCTATAGTGAAAAGAACATAAAAAACTGAATGCCTGTAAAAACAGGTTTCAGCTTACAGTTTAAACACAGCTTATAGCACAGAGACTGACTTTAATCTGATTAACTTGCCATTTCTAAGTGTGATCTCTCCTCTCACCACAGACAATAGTGTCATTTAGCAGATTAAAGCTCTTAAGAGATATCAATCTGTGTCATACAAGCACATCTTAAATTCTAATGTCATTACAGCTGTTAAATCTATTCATTACATTGTGTTATGTATCTCTTTTTTTTTACTTAAGAAACACATGAACGCTGACCAAATTTCATAATGTTTTCAATAGTGCAAGCGTGTGAAGATTTAGTTTCTCACTTTGTACACCTAGGTACCAAAAAATGTAATTATGTCTCTCACATGTATATTGTTTTAAATGGAGTGTGTCTCACACTGTGTTCTTTATTAAATTAGGAGTCCTGCGATCCAATTTGTTTTAATATTTCACAGTGTCTCTGTTTAGTCACTAAAGTCTGCAGCTTAGGTTACGGTGTTTTGTTCAAAAGATTTTTATTCCAAGCCACCACTAGGTATATGACCCCACTCCCCCTCTCAAAATATTACCCTTTCTGTCACTGCCAAGACTCACTATCAGTCACACAGGAGATTATTGAGGCTGAGGACAGATGGAGCGGAGCAGGGCCGTATCAGTGCAGCAATGATCCACCTCTACACAAATAAAAACACCGCAAGAATGTTTCTTTGATGTTGCTTTGTATCATCTGGACAGGAGTGGGAAAAGTGCTCTAAGCCTTGCTCAACATGTTACTAAGAGTGGAAGGAGATATTTGCTTTAAACTTCAATACAGTTGGTTTTCTACTTTTTTCTGTGAATTTTCTTTTTCTTTTACCACTGCATCTCTGAAGTAATGTGATTTTGGAGAGCAGCCTTATCACTAGAAGATGAAGCTACGAAAATAAGAATGAAGGGGGAAGAAAAAAAACATAAAAGGGCCACATTTTACACACTTAGCATCTCTTTTGAGATAAAGAGGCTTGAAGTGAGAAAGTGAGACAACCAGCGGAAAGTGAGAGGATGGAGCAGAGTGGGTGGGGAGGGGTGGGGTGGTGGTCTTGATGTGAGCAGTAATCAGAAGAAGCCAGCAGGGGGGACAGGGAGGGTTGGTGGGGTCAGAGCAGAGCACCACTAAGCAGCCCTTCTCTTCATTAGCAGCCTCTCTAAGGGGGGCGTCACAGGCCTACCTGTCCAGCAGATTATTGAACCGACTAACCAGTGGCTCCCACCCCTCACACACACACTTAGACACACACACAATTGCACTTTCTCTCATCTCTGATTCTCAAAGGCCCATAGGAATCACGACCTTGCTGCAGCTTCACTGACAAATATAACTTTTTTTAACCTCATGTAGCAGTACTATAGGCTGCTGCTGGTTGCAGCACAACAAGGACAATCTGCACAATATAATTTTAATGTGTTATTTATTTAGAACTTTGGTTTTCCAGGTTTTCTTTTGTTTTCTTATGTCTTTTCTCAGACAAAAGTTGTGCTTTCATTCATCAACTTGTGATCACTAACTAAACCGAAACACATACAACATGCAAAAAAGGCCACTACCAGCATTTAAGCTTGTGTGACTAATGCAGTAAAAAAAAATGTGCAGAGCACTGATCCCTGGCTGTTCTGTCAGAGAGACAGCAACCCAGAGATAAAAGTAATGAAATGACACTCGAGGAATGTAAATTGGTTTTCTTCATTGTAGTAGCAGCAGCAGCCCACGAAACATCCCTGTCACAGTCAGACCAAGCCGAAACACTGTGTTGGACATTAACCTCACACACATCTCACTCTCAAAAGTATGAAGTTACTTTAGTGGTGGGGCCATTCATCTCAATTTCTTTTTTCTTTTTAGCTGTTTTCCTACCACTCTCTCCTCCTCCTTCTGTTCTGGAAGCGCTCAGATAAGTCCACACAGAAGAGGCTTACTCTGACATGAAATACCTCTGCCTCATCGCCATAGACTGACCACAAGCTGCCTGAGTTTTCTTTACGAAGTGACACGGGTAAAAGGATAATTGCATTTAGGACTTTGTGCAATGACACAAAGCTACAGCTCAAATGACTGTACCTAAAAGTTTGGCTTGCTTTGACTCTTAACACAGGAAGCCTTGTTTGTTCCTTTGATTTTCACAAACGTGAACTAAATAACAGAGAATTTAGGGAAATCAATATGTTAAAAAATGAAAACAACTTGCAGCCAATGAAGGAATTCTGCTAAAAGATGACGCTTTGATTTCGAGCAGAAAGGTTTTAGGCCCGACAAATATCATTGTTAATGTAACTGCCAGCTATAAAGTTTATTTTGCTCACTTGTATATAAGTAAAAGCTCAATTTTATCAGGCTTATGTATGCTTTCTGTGAACTGAATCAGTCATACAGCACAATGAAGGTGTATAGTTGGAAATCAAGTTAGATTATCATATAAATAAGATGTGACTCAAAACAATTATAGAAAACACATTGTCTGGAAAAAAACAAGCTGTCACCCAGACATCACCTTGAAGTTGTGGTTTTTTTGTTTTTGTTTTTTGTTTGTTTGTTTGTTTTTTAATTGTCACTAAACAGACAGCTAAGTGATAATTCTGGATAAGAACGTTTTAAATTCATTTAAAGTCGTTTTCTAACCTGCTCTCTTAAGATTAAGGCCTTTACATCCTAACTAATTCTGAACATTTTTTAAATGTGCTTTTTTTCTTCATATTCAGTCATCCTAACAAATCCATCAAGAACAAATGGGGTAATAAATGACTTGAGTTTGACTTGGTTTTTTTTTTTTTTATCTTGTCTGGTGAGTCCCCATGACTAAGCAGCACAGTAGTTGGACAGAAAAAGTTCACATTTTCATAATTGGTTCCAATCTTTTAATTACTTTGGTTTACTTAAAAAAGTACAAACAAAAAATCATATTTACCATTGCTGCATGTTGTGTCTGACAGACCGCGGGGCTTCTGGCGCTTTTCAAACTTGGCGTCCTCAAAAAAGTCAGATTTCGCCCTCAAGTGGGGAACTTTCTCCTTTTCACTCCTGTTGGCTGTATGTGGTGCTTCACGGTCGGTTTTCTCTGAACAAACTTTTAATCGATGTTTATGACACTTTTAGGTGTAACACGGGCGTAAACAGGCAGTCTTTATTTATCCACGAGGATCGCAGTGTCCCCGCTGCTTCGCTGAGGAAAAACGCGCGTCGGTTGGGTACGCGTCGGTCTCCCGGAGTGGAACGCGCCAGACCACGACACTGTGTTGTCGCCTCTGCTTTCCTCAAACCGTAAACTAAATAAATCAGGGAAACTGTGGGGATAACTGACAAGCAGAAGCTGGGTTGTAACTGCTTGTCCTACCTTGAGGGGGTGGGGGGGAATGAAACGCCTTCCTGCACTTCCCCGATGATTTCCTTCTGCAGAGTCAGCACAGTGCGCCGAGGAGCTGCGGACCGTCCGGGGCTGGAAAGAAGGTGGTTGCTGTGTAAAGTTGGGTGAATTCAGACCAGTGTTTCACACACCGTGTGTGACTGTAACCCAAGTGACTGTGGATCTAGAGACTTTATGTGCACGATTAGTTGATTTACGACTCTGCCACTGTGACGCTGTGTCAGTAAGTCGCATCTTAGTGCAACAACCCAAAAAAATGCCAAAAACCCTTAGCCCCAAGATAAGAAAGCGGCAAAGAGCTTGTGCAACACCAGAAAAGCAGCAGTGTTGTTTTTGCACGGTACATTTAAACCAAGGTAATATATTTGTAGTAATCTCGCCAGGAATTTTGCTTTCAAATTAAACAAAAAATAAATACAAATGTCCTCACATTTCTTCCACCGTGTAACTGCGGTTTCAAAACTGTTTTTTATATTGCACCACGAAAAAGTTTTCCAATTTCTCTAGAGTTTTTGTACACACCGCTGTGTGTGCGCACGCATACGCGATTTGGGCAGTTGGAAACAGTTTGTGTGCAGCTTGGATGTGACACTGATTTTCTAAGCTGTCCCTTAGATCCCCCAAAACTTGGGCGCGCTCATTAAAGTTTCATTGAGCGCTAGTTTTTATGAGGACTTGCTCAACATTTGACTAAGACGTCTCAAGAGTGAGGAGTTGAAGGAGTGTGTGGGTTTCTGTAAGCGCGTATCCGTGTGTGTGGATGTGTTTGAGGATAGTCTGGAGCTCGGAGAGAAACATTCTGTGCTCCTCTGAGTGACTGACTGCCTCAGAATGACTCCTCCACTGGGGTAAGACAGGCATCCGAATCCCAAGGCAGGCATTTCTATCAAGTCAAGCGTCTGGAAGCCCCACTTGCATGTTTGGTCAAGGGGTAAATAATAGATCAGGGATTAGGCTTGTGTAGAATTCATTTCAGAGTAACAAGCTACTGAGGTCCCAGGATATGCATATTCATTCCTTGGCCAAGGCCGTGGGAGAGCGAGGACCATATGCCTGTTTGTCAGAGGGCTTAGATTGCTAATTAAATGAGATATTACGTACTTATGTGAGCAACAAAACAAAAAGTCTTAAAAGGATTCTGCAGAATAAAAAAGAAACAAAACTAAGCATGATTGGATCATTTCATGTTGACTTCAACTACTTTGCTATGCTGCTGCTGCTTTCATTTGACTCAGACTATGTTTTCTATTCAGGAGTTTTGATTAAACATTTTGACAGAAGCTGTGGATGAGTAATATGACAACTAAGCATAACATGATGGTATGTTATAAAAAGAAGATGAGATAATATAGTTGTAGAGGGTGAGTAGTTATATTTTATTTTAATTTTGCTTCTTGTTATATTTTTTAACTCATAATGCTATGTTTCTGAATTCTACAAGCAGTGTCCATCAATCCCTCAGGGCTTATCAAAAAATGAAAAAAAAAAAAAAAAAATCCATCCAGGTGGTACTTATGCTTTGTATACACCTTATATGTAATAAATGAGACTTTATTTTTCTACCAATCCCTGTGTCATTACACCTTAAAATATCTGACCTCTCTGACTTTAAAAGACAGCACATCATTAGAGTGTAAATGGTGGATTCATTAGTACCCGACAGTTTAAAGTTGGTTCGACTTGGTCCTTTCACACTCTCTGCTCCTTCTCACCCTTTTTCTTCATTCAGTAACTTCATGCCATCACTCCATCACATCTCTTCTCATTTAAAAATAATACTTTACAACACCATCCCTCTCGCTTGTATTGCAGGAACTCACTGCTATGCAGCTTCCCCTTACACTAGGGGTAAGGTTGAATAGTCAAAAAAAAGACCTCCCATTATGTTTTCTCATATTTTTTTCTCATAATTTTAAGGAAACGTTAAGGAAATGTGGCAGGAAAAATTCTGATGGACTCAGGAAGAGATGGCCATGCTGCAATGACAGATGTTCAATAAATATTTCACAAGTAGTGCTTTAGAAACTTAATCTAATACGAGCTTATCACATTGTTATACAGAAATTATATGTATCATATTAGTATGTTAATATTAATACTAATAATAAAATATTAGTTTCAAGGTTCATAACTGAAAAAAAAGAAAGAAAAATTTTTCTGCCCTGTTATTCACACTCACTCTTCTCTCCTCATTTATCCAGACAAATCACTGTTTGTACAACTAGATAAACATGATCAACCACAACTTTGACAGCTGAGGCTGCAAGGAATTGTGAGACAGAATTATCTCCTTTCATCTATAATGGATGGTCCAGTATATATTATGCTAAACAAGATATTAAAGAAAGCATTGAAGCTCCTCTCCTTAGTATTCTGAGAAATTGAACAACTCTTATCATGACTGCTGCTTAAGGGTCATTTGACTCAGTTATGAAGGTTCCAAAGCAAAATAGACTATTCACTGTTACCTCAGGACACAAAACTCCACACCAGGACAGACTCAAAAACCCACCCGCAGAGTGCTCTACTGCAGGATCTGCTCCAGCCTTAAGGCCACCGAGCCAGGAAATCTGAGTCTGTGCCAAAACCTTTTTTATGTTTTGCAATAAACTGTTCCTTCTCATTTTTTTAGCAGCAAAGGTTCTAGAAGAAAAAAAACTGCAGAATCACTGAATGTTTTCAGAGAAACTTTGCCTGAAGTCATGCTTTTATATCAAAAACAAGGAAAACCTCTGGGAAGTTTTACTCAGGACGGCAGGCAAAACTTAGTGACATAGACTGCAGAGTATTAAAATGCCTTGTGTTGAGAAATAACAACTAACATTTAGCCAACACCAGTATCAACCAAAGCTGCTTGTCAAGTTCTCAACACAGCTTGATATCATAGAGGGCTTCCATGACCAGATCTTTTTTGGGTTTTTTTTCCTCCAACCAATGTTAAATAACATAAAATTGTGTCAAGACCATAAGAACTGGACAACGGACCAATGGAAGAATGTCATCTTAAATTTATGTGTAGAGGACCCCAACTGAGCCTTTGATCCCAACTGCCTGACACTAACTTACCATCGGTTTCTCTCAACAAAATTTCTGTGATGGTTAGGCAGCCATTTAGTGAAATTTTCTTAGTCTTGTGAGAATATCTTGTGGCTCAGGCAGGAGAGCATGTCTTCCACTGATTGGTTGGTTGGAGGTTCGAATCTTGCTCTACCCTAGTCAACCTCCTTGCCTCCAGTGTTGGCATCACTAGTATATTTTTAAATATTCAGTGGTGGCTGGAGAAGCCATTGGTGTGGACTGACTGCCATGTTTCCATCAGTCTGCCCCAGGGTAGCTGTGGCTATGCATGTAGCTTACCATCACCAAGTATGAATGTGGCATGACTGAATAATGGATTCACTGGCACTTTTGGGTGCTTTGAAATGTGCTACATAAATCTAATCTGTCATAGGGAGAAATCTGCAATTTTGGTTGACCAGCATTTACTCCATTATTGGTACCATCTTCTTGGACAATAATGGACAGATACTTATAATTAGAAGGGTTCAAGATGAGCACAAATTGCACAGCATTAATTTTAACATATTTATTGTGTTTTGGAACAGCAAGTAAAAAAAAATTTTCCCCGGCCATAATTTCTAGATTCAGCATTTTTTCCTAGAAGCAGCTTCTGCTTAGCAAATGGTTTAAAATTGCCCTCCACACTATCCAAATCTTGTATAATTATTTATTGAAATATCTAAGCAGGTGCTGCTTCCAAAAGGACTGACTCAATATTGAATTGTAAAATAGTTGTTAAAGATAAAGTCCCCATTATTTCTGAGAAAATTTGAGAAAAGTTTGAGAAACCCACAAATAATAAATAAATGAACACATCGTTTTTGACTGATACGAGGTAACTGTGCTTTTCTCTGTTGCAGTTACACCCCACCACTAACATGCCTGCACTGATGCAATCAGCTCTACAACTTTTAGATTCCTCAGTGCAAGTTGGCATGTTTTCATTTTAAGTTTGTTTCCTACTGCTGCTTAGTCAAGAGTGTATCATGTTGTTATCATACAAATGCTGTGGGTAGTCAACTTATCATCACTTATAAAATTGTTGTTTAGCTATCATTGTACAGCGCAGGGTTTTCAACACCTGGCACAGGTTGCATGAGGAGGTCAGAATGGGGACTGGGTATAGAACCACAACTCCCAAGCAGACAATTCATGTTTGAAGTCAACCTTGACAATGCTATTTTTTATCTTACCTTTCTTTCCCCCCCTGTCTCTATTCTGATTTCCTTTGCTCTATTATTGTTTTTCTTCCTTACACATTAAAATTATTTTATTAAAGTTCGTCACTAAATTCTTGGTCGGGGTTGGGAAAATTATTGTGATGAGGTATAAAGCTTGCCGATATTTTTGAGTTGCCATGACAACATGCCCTGCACATGTATGTTCATGGCTCAGAAAACCCTTTATGCTTAAAATGATGTTTGAGGGCACATTCTGCAGGGAAAAATTGTCTTAATATATGACAAGGTGGAAGTGAGCAGGTTTCTGATAGTTGTGGTCACTATCCGTAGCATCCCCAACCTACAGTTCAGAGTTACCATCAGTGGAGTTATGCATCTTGCTTTTAAAACCAGAGACACTTTGTAAAAATTATATTTTGAAAAATGGCACAAAACTGTTTAATTTTACAAGTTGCCAATAAAACTATTTTTAGAGCATTCTTAGCTAATACATGGCATGAACCACGGAACTTTACAAATCTATAGAAAGTTGAATAAACAAGCTGAGGCTATAATTGGGTGTTATTGGTTTATTACTGATGTGTTGGCCATTAAGCGAAACGAAACTGCAAAAAGGCCTGTTAATGTTAATGTATATAAGGTTTAAGGTTTATGTTATGGTAACACCTTAAGGTGTTTATGTTTACAGTTGCTATGTTGAGTTATCTGTCTCACATGCTTTTAACAGAAGAGACAGGCTTCCCAAGTCATGTAACAGGAACCAATACCAAATTGTATAAATCTACCTAGTCCATGACAACAATGTCTTTTAACATCTAAATCAAACCAGACACCTTACAAATATATATCTAACCATGTTCTTTTTACCTACCTTCAATACCTCTGAAATATTTTCCATGTGTTAATGTTTTACAATCTTTCATGAGTTTGCATTTCCAATACGCTCCTATTAAAAAAAAACATCAATTTATTATAAAACAAAATGTCAAATATCTCCAAGTCATTACAATGTTATTAGTTTAATTTACCCCTTCTTATCAATCAGCTGGTGGTTTTCTGAAACTAATTTATTTATTTTATAGATATTTGCCTTTAAAGATATGTAGTTGTACCCAATCAGCCCTCAACTGTCAATCTCTAGCTCCAGCTTCTAACAAAATGTGATGACTTGGCTCTAGTAAGATAACCAATAATCAGAAGCCAACTACTAAGTGCCAAACCTAAAGCTATAAAATTGTAGATCACAAATCAATGACTGATGTGATCAATTATTTATGACCTAATTTCACATGACAAAGGTCATGGGTACAGCCATTTTCACATATGCATTGCAGCTCTGAAATAGAGGGGCTGCAATTGAGAATGCAAATATCTGCACCATTCGTTACTGATTGAGATTTTGTTGGCCGCAGTTTGATAACAAGTCTGGAAGATCCAGAGTTATGGCAATGTGAAAATACAGAAGTAAAACAAAAATGCCTCAGTCTAGTCAACTTTTGACATTTTGGTGCTGATATGTATCCTACATAATATGCCTTTGGGCTCCCCTATCAAAAATACTCATGATGTGTTTTGTATCTCAAAAATTCCTTTCAGCTCAAAAATGTAGTATCATAGGGGTCTACGGTTTACTGTGAGGTATGCTCATATGACATTTAAAAAGGCATACACATACAGTCTGTACTGCACAATTAAAGCATCTTGATAGGGAAGGGGAGTATGTGTTTATTTGTCGTTGTGACAGAATCCCACTGTTCACTAATTACCCAGCGGGACCACTGATAATGAGCTATTGAACCTGCTGCTGAAGTGTTCCACCTCCTGGGATGGCCATCAGCTGCTGCACTACATTTGAGTATCCATCAAATCCACAGAGAGGCTCCTGTTCATTAAGTTCCAGTCATCACTGAAGCATGGAAAAGTCTGGAAAGGTCATTTCAACCATCCTGAACTCTAAAGAGAGTTCTGAGGACTGGCTCATATTGTTCCTCAACACACAGGAGTCCATTAATCACTCAAAGACTCTTATTTAACCACTGCTTGTGTTATATAATATCAGGTATTAACTAAATTTCACACCAAGGGTCAAGTCATAATTTTTTCTTAAATTGAAAATGACAACTTTGACTCAATGAACTATATAATTTGTTTGATATAGACTGTCTTCCATCTTTCTGAAGTTGTAGTAAATATAAAAGAGACAGAAAGAAGCTTTAACAAGAAACTGTGATACAAACAAGCATCTATATATCTCCACTTAGACTGATCCCTTCTCACCCACAGAAAGGAAAGCACCAGTCTTCTTATTAAGACAAATACTTTTCTCATCTCAAAGCTGTTTTCCGACTGGACAACATTTACTCAGGGCAATCAATGTCCCATGTCCTTGTTCTCTTCTCTCATACTCAGGGGAAATATGAACTTAAATACAACCTCACCACCTTAATTTACCCTTTCACCAAGCAAAGGACAAGCTCTCTGTCAGAAGCCCAGGGGAAATAGTCTACCACGTTGTTCCCACACACCCTCGGCAGGGCTAACTGTGGGTGGGATGGCACATTTTTGGGTGAGATGTTAGTGATTGTGGCTCTGTGGTTCATGACACCATGGATAAACAAAAACACAGTCACATATATGTGCATGCAGCTGCCTTTAAGAGGCGCAGATCAATTCCTCCTTTATGAGCACTTTTGTCTGTCGAGGATGAGACCAGAAGGTTATCAGATGGGAGTCAAACAGAGGTCCTTGCCATCTCGTTGGAGCTTGGGTTAAGACATGAACAAGAGGGCTTGTGCACACAGCATGTGGGAAAAAAGATAAGGGGGGGGGGGGGTATCACATGTAAACAAGAATGAGAATAATGGTAAACACAGACTGCAAATTATGGCAGGGGAAAGTTTTGAGCTAGAATGATCTGATTTTGGTGCACAGATTTTGTATCTCTAGATGCTGAAATGTTGGAGAAGAAGTGGTAATCAATGGTCTCTCTGTCCTGGGGTTTTCTAAGGCAGTCGAAGGTCTCACAGGATTCAGCATGAGGATGGTTCATGCTTGAGGTCAAGAGTGGCTGACTATTCTCCCACAGATTCCACTGAGAGAAATAATATCCTTCCTGAGGGCATTACTTGAAAAGAAATGTGTACAAACAAGGCTTAAAATGTCAACAACTGAACATGAATTTAGTGTGCAATTTAAAAGAGTTGAGGGAGGCAATTTCAGTTTGGAAAGACACTCAATGTGATAACAGCACATTATTATCTAATCTTACTCTACAGCTCAATAAATAGAGTCATCAGCCATGCTACAAAGCGAATGTGTTCAAAGACTTACCGTAAACCCTCACATGTTGGGGCCTGCCTCATTTCCATGTAGGGGGAGCGATGTTCTACTAAACGCCATGCAGGTTTCACATCCCAGCTGGCATTTGTAGAATCAATGTTTCTGTAAAGCTGGGGACTTGTGACTCTTTAGTATCAATTGTCATCTCTTGCATTTCGCAGGTACTTTCCTCCCTCTGCATCAAAGCTAGGCCACATTAATGCAGACAATATCCCTACTTACCTGAGGCAGCAGGCGGAGACTCTGTTTTCACAATTCTCCATGGAGTGTCATGTTTTCCTCAGGATGTGCCTCTCTTCCTTCCTCTGTCAGTGTTGGCACACCACGGCTTGTCATTTGGTTCTTGAATTTTTCATGCAGTTGTATTTGCATAATCACAATCCTGTGTCACTTCTTCTCCTGTGAGATTAAATGCTGCCTAGCAGTTGAACTTTCCTGTGACTCCACTGAGGCAGAACAGAAGTGAGACAAGCCTGCCTATTTGGGATTGTCAGTGCAAGAGCCATCTTGTTTCAAGGCTCCTTCACAGTTGGGTAATTAGATGCAAGAGCCCCACAAGGACAACTTAAAACAAGTTTAGTAGTCAGTTTACATTGGCCCATGTATTACAATATTTGCATTTGCTGAGTCATATTTTGTGGCATCCAGAAGATGGCTGGCTCAATAGGAACTGCTTACTTGCCTTAGTGGACACACTTAGACACATTTCTCCAGTGACAAAACAGGACATTGTTTTAGTTGTATGCACATTATGCCACATGTGACTTCCATATTATTCCACAAGACTTCATTTGAGCCAATATGTCAACACATATCACTTTTAGACATCTCTATTGAACATAGAATGTATATGAATCTTTCAGGTAGAGCCTCTCTTCAGTCAGAAACTAATAACTCCTGTAAGCAAATTTATAACTTAATTATTCATTTTTATTCATTTGCAGTGCACCACACACAATTTATTATAATTCAATTTGATATAAAGAAAATGCTTATTAAATGTGCCCTGTGGTGTATATTTTTTGCATGCATTATTCCTAATGTTTTAGTTGAGTGGAGTGCTTCATCTATCTAGCAAGCAGAAGCATTTATAATCCTAATGCTCTCGAAGGAAATATATCCAAATCGCAATATTCCTCCAACCCTTACCTCAAAGACAAGTTTAACAGTTATTTTGTCCTAACTGTATAAAGGGAAAATGGCACATTGCACACATGCAGCAGCTGATATATGAATTATAAGAATCATTTGGACCTTTTTACTTTATATAAATTTAGCTGAAAGGCAAGATGGGAAATTAAATCACTTCCCAAAACATAGTTGTTTTTGTTGGGGTTACTTTGAAGACCTCCCCAGTTCCACTGACACATCTTCTGATGAGGTGGCAGAGTCGGGAGACTGATGGGCTTTCCTATCTCCATCTTCCTATCCTCCTCTCCTCTTTAGTTTGCTTCATCATAACCTCATCACCACTGCTTCTGTGTTCTGGTTGATTCTCAGATGTTAAAGGAGATTTGTGGCCTTTACACACACATCAAACTGTGTATCATTGCTGTTTGTGGAGCTGAAATATCTCCACTCATCACACTGCAGGTTGCAGTGAATGAACCGTGTCAGTGTTGCCAGTCTTGTCAGAAAAATGAGCAACCAGCTCGATAAAAACAAGCCCAAAGGAAGGGACTTTGTCCCTCCAAAAAAATTAAATAAATAAAATGAAAACGGACTGTAAACTCAGTAAAAACCTTGAGTAACTTTTAAACTTTGATTGAAAAATTACATAGAGACCTGGTGTAAAACCCAAAACAAATGAAAACTGTCCTCTCCTCATGTTGTTGTGAGAAAAAAAAACTAATAAGCGCCATACAAAAGTTTTATTTTTTCACACTTCACACACTAAAATCAGCAGAATGCCTTCAAGTCATCTCCCACCTGAAGTCGGAATCAGTCCTCCTATGCACTCTCTTTGTCAACTCTCTTTCTCTCTCTCTCTCTCTATATATATAGAATAGAATAGAATAGAATACACACACACACATAAATATATATATATATATATATATATATATATAAAGAGAGAGAGAGAGAGATTATGTGTGAGACTCGATTAAAAAAATTTATCCGATTAATTGGAGGCTTTGTAATTTATTACTCTCGATTACTCGTATTTTAAACGCATACCTAAAAAGCAACATTTTTTAATATCATTTTATTTTAGTAGACAACTGAATCCATTAATAGAGACAGAAATTAATATTGTACATTCAGGCTCTAATAATGTCTGGAAAATGCATTTTAATTGCATTTCAATTCAAAACAGCAGAAAAAGAAATAGAAAATGCCCCTGATCAAAAATGAACAGACCTCAAATTAAAGTGTCATTTTAAGTACTTTAACAAACAGCTCTGGTTGTTCTCTAATTAAGAGTCTAAAGCATGTTACACTACTTTTAACTTTTTACACAGTAACCAAGGAAACAGGCCTGTGAAGCAAGTTAAAAAAAAAAAAAAAAAAAAAAGGACTGTTGCGTTAATATTTCCCTATCTGCAGCCAGGGGTTATTGCTTTATTTTGGACTGCCGAGAAAGAATGAAGGACTTCATAAAGGAAGCAGGACAAGCCCAAACATGCAACTACACTTAAGAAAACAAGCCCAAAAACCTGCAACCCGCGACTGACGATATTTCCAAGCTGCTTCACAGAAAAACAAGCCCAATATAGCTTGAAATGAGCGTGTGCGTTGTTGTGGAGTGACAGTGTGCCTTATTTCGTATATGCCTATGGTAGGCGGAAGAAGAAGTAGTTCCTACCTATCCTGAAAGCTTAGTTAAATGTTGGCATGGGGAGAATAGATATTTCAGTATTGATCTGCACACTACTACTACTTAGTCTTCAGATGACTACTTAGATCAAAGTGTAGGCCTGTTCTTACTAACCCACTTATTCATTCATTCTTTTTTTTTTTTTTTGACTGGCACACTGGACCAAGAGTTGTCCGACCTACCAAGAATTCTCCCAGACCACATGATAAGCCACTCCAGCATTGGGCTTAAAAGCCATTTCAAAATGATTGATCAGTCTGTGAATTGACACACATGCACTTTGCACTTATTCAAACAATGTGGCGTGACTTCCTTGGTAGATGCTACATGTTAGTGAAGGTGGGGTCAGCAGAGAGCGATGTTGCACTCTGATTTGTTGAGCATCTTGGTACTTAGAGAGAGCCACGCAGGTTGTGCATGCGAAAATAATCTGTGATCAGCTGCGCTACTGCCAGTTTGAATTGAATAATTCATTTATTTGACTAAGGTCTCCGGGGTGGCAGAGCTCAGTTCTGGAGGGCTCCGGCCCACTTTAACCCTGGCTCCAACTACAGGGGGATCACACTCCTCAGCCTCCCTGGTAAAGTCTATTCAGGGGTCCTGGAGAGGATGGTCCATCAGACAGTCGAACCTCAGATTGAGGAGGAGCAGTGTGGTTTTCGTCCCAGTCATGGAGCAGTGGACCAGCAGTACACCCTTTTCGGGGTCTTGGAGGGGACATTAGAATTCACCCAACCAGTCTACATGTTCTTTGTGGACTTGGAGAAGGCGTTCCACAGTGACTCCTGTGGATGGTGATCCAGGAGTATGGCATACCGGACCCCCTTGTACTACCTGTCTGGTCCTTGTACCATTGGTGCCAGACCTTCGTTAGCATTGCCAGCAGGAAGTTGGATTTGTTTCCAGTTGGGGTTGGACTCAGCCAAGGCTGTCCTTTGTCACCAGTTCTTTTCATAATTTTTTTGGACAGAATTTGTAGTCGCAGCAGAGGTGTTGAGGGGATCCAGTTTGGTGGCCTCAGGATTGGGTCTCTGGTTTTTTGCAGATGATGTGATTCTGTTGGATTCATCAGGCCCTGATATCCACCTCTCGCTGGAGTGATTTGCAGCCAGGTGTGAAGCGGGTGGGATCAGAATCAGCACCTCCAAATCCGAAATCATGGTCTTCAATCGGAAAAGGGTTAAGTGTCCTCTCTGGGTTGTGGTCCTGCCCCAAGTGGAGGAGGTCAAGTATCTTGGGGTCTTGTTCACAAGTGAAGGAAGGATGGCGCGTGAGATTGATAGTAGGATTGGTGCTGTATTTGCAGTAATGACGACTCAGACCAAAATGCCTCTCACCATTTGCTTATTTTGGCAGAATTGTAAAAAATACAAAGACTACGTAGTTTCAGACCTCTTTGTTTCCAGAGATTGCTGTGCATTTGAAAAATGTAATTACTGTAAAAATGTTTTTGTATTCTTCCCCAGAACTGAGCGTGAACAAAATCCTGTTTTACATGTTCACAGACTATTCTCATCACTGTCAGGCTTTGTTTTCATTAACATACAGTAATAAGTTAATTCTGTACAATTAGCAAAGGTCAATTCCAGTTAAATTGTAGAAATATCTTCTGGACCACTGAGAAAAGTGTGTAAATTGGACATTTAATTTAGGAGCTAACTGAAATTGAAAAATACTTCATGCGTATGTTATGTTTTGGTGATTAACCATGACACCAAAACATGCTTAATTTAGTTAAATTGATGATTAGTTTGCAAATAGATTTATACATAAAAAGCTTGCACTAGCTCTGATGTTTCAGGGTGATGATAAAATTATCTATAACCTGTTACATGTGACCAATAAAAACTTTTAGATGAAAGAGATGTATAATGACAGTGCTGAAATGAGTGTGTGAAAAATCAGTCTTTTTTCATGTAAATGCAGGAAGCACATCAATGGTATTATGAAAGACTTCTTAGCTAAGATCTGACTTTTATGGACCTCAAATGCTCTTAGATCTGGATTAATCTGTCATTAGCAGACAGACAGCAAACACTTAAAAGAAGGAGTTACCTGCTGCTTCAGACACAGGAAATAGCAGGAGGGACTGTCAAAACATGGTGGGACATGTTTGTGTAAGCAACCGTAAGTGTCTGAGGCCAGATCATACACCTTTAATAACGAAAGAGGGGATAGTTAGGGGATGATCACTGTATGTTACCAGCCATCTCAAAAGAGGAATTTTGAGATTTTAAATTTCTGCTTCTCTTAATTTTGCTGGATGAGCGGCAGTTTATTTAATCAATTTATAAAAGAAAATGTATCTGTCTCTTTAGGAGGTTTTAGGTTTTCCTTTTGCATTTTGATTTGTAAATGAAAGTGCAGCTGTAACAACCAGACTCAAAACCCTGTTGCCGGTGCATACTGGTCATTTTTCAATAGCCATGATAACTGTGAGAGGTTTGAGGTAGATACTATGGGTCAGAGTGTCTGCCTGAACAAGAAACAGGGGGCAGGCAGATGTTGTGCATTATGTACCAGTCTACTGCCTCTAAAATTGCCCTGCAAATGAGTATCCTAATGAGACTCAGTGTTTGTGGGTCAAGGAACAGCCTAATCATGCTAAGTCAATTGCATCTTTTCTCTGTGAGTGTTTGTGTCTGTGCTTGCATTTGTGTCTATGTTACAGTGAGCAGATGAGCCAACATTTGTCTGACTCAGGAGGAGTGCCAGTCATCTTATTTCTTAATTTTCCTCTCTTACCCCATGCTCCGAATCTGGCTGGATAGTTAAATACATTAGCTATACAATATGGAGTTGTCTTGTCTCACTGCAAAACAGATGTCAAACATGTTCATTTTTCTTGTTCTCTTCTTGCTTACATCCAGTTCTCAAAAGTCCCACTAGTCAAGATTCATTGTGCATTATGTCTTTGATGGCACAATGGATCATTAAAAACTTGATATATGGGAAGCTATCTACAGGAGTAAGGAAGTAGTAAGTCTATTACAAGAAAAGCAATATGCAAAACATAAACTTCTACATAAACATCAATATTATAGGTTAGCGTCATTTGGCTTCACCCTGATGCACATGGCTGTTGAACGTTGATATAACAACAGAGATTTATAGTGTTGTAAAAGAACCCCAGGGGGACTTTTATACTAAGCAGAGCATGTGTATATGTCTAGAAACCGAAAATAGTTACACAACATATATTCTAACCATTGAATTGTTGACATATCCTGTGAATAGTAATTTGACACCCTGTAAAAAAAATTTAATTTATATGTTATTACTCTTGTTTGGTTTTAATAACCCTTCCCCTAATTTAGACTTCATGAATAAAATACATAAATAGATATATTATTCTCCTTCTGATTTTTTGTCAAAGTATACCTTTTTTGTCTTTTTAGGACCATATTTTTAATAAGTGATCCATTGATCATTTTCTACATTTTCTATCAGTCTAATTTTAATGTTTCCAAGGCTGTTATCCACTGTTGTGGATATTTTTTTGGCCCCTTTAAAACAATGTATCATTTAAAATTATATTATAATCTAAAGTGTTTGTTTTCAAATATAATAATGTCATCAAAGGATCACATAATTAACTAGCTGAGTCAGTTATCTTGTAAGATCTCTTTTGGTTTACTCTTTTCCTTGTTGATGTACAGATTTTAGCTGGCATGGAAATACACACTGCTATGGCGTACATAGACCCTACTGTATGTGATGCAAAATTTCAGTGCTGTCTCACAGCCAAACAGGCAAAGATATGAGGTCTCAAGCTGATCTTGGACTTGAGTGGAGATTCATCTAACACCTTCATATATTTGTTCAAATACTTTAGGTATTTCATTATTCTAAGATTTTGTAAGTAATTTTAGAACAGGAGAAAGCTTTTTAACATTCAAGGACAACAGAATCAAACTATTGTGCATCAATATGTAGTGACACTCACTATTTGTAGGCACTTAAGATGTTTAGATTCTTGTGCAACTCACATTGCCACATGATAAGGTGTGAGAGATACTGCAGCATCCTAATGACCACAAAAATATAGCATGTTCTGTAACAGATGTTATGGCTCTCACTGAGTCCCACATCTTACATCACTTGATTTGTCCAAGGACTAAAGAAATACAGAATACCCACAGAGAGCAGGGGTAACAAATTCTCTAACATTTGAAGCAATCTATCTATGAATATTATGATTTATTTTGTATGCAACTGAAAAAAATACAAAAAGTCTCAGGTAATTTGTGTATGTGTATGTCACCCTGAAAACTTAAACAGCTGCATTTAAATAAAGTATCAAAACAATAGAAAAAAGAGCTAATGAGCTTAAAACATAAAATGCAAAAATTATAATAAAAAAGGACATTACTGCAAAATGCTGTACACAAAATTAAACATCTACATTATGTGGGTAAAAAAGCAAACTAGCTTTTCATTCATATCTAAGGCTTTGAATAATTAGAAATTTATTCACGTATGGTTATTCATAATTTAGAAGCAGTGAACTTGGCCCATAGAAATCTGGAAATGGTAGTCGCAAAGAGTTGGTCTTGATCTCTGCTTACAGTCAGCTAAAAATGTGTCTCCTGAGAGCTCAGTGGGAGACATGAGCTGAGAAGTCACAACCAGGGCATGAAAGGTTTCCAGGAAAAATATTCTGGCCTTTTGAAATTTCATGGTGGGATTTTTTTTATTTTTTATGTTAATTTTTTTCTTGCTGGCTTGTTTCTGTTCTTTAAAAAAATATGCCAGATAATGCATTTATTATTAAAAGCATTATTTGTATATTCTAGTAGACATAACTGTACCAGAGCTCATTTTGTAACTTATAAAAGGCCATACATGACCATTTAAGTAATACTTCTGTTGTTATTGTTCACATTACTCACACACAAGTGATAACTGTAAATAAGTGTTTCTGTCTCCAGTAATGATATAATTTTTTCACTTTTTAGAAAATACTGCCGTACGGCAAAGACTACTGTCGTAAAACGTCGAAACTGGTCTGATGTTTAGGGACAGAGGCGGAAAACAGCGGGCTTGTTTGAAAGGAAGAATGCGTCGCCGTGGTTACTTCGCGTTTTCATCCGCTCTGACACTTTTAGTCACGTAGAATAAAACTAAATAATGGCCTTATAGGTAATGAATGTAAGGCCATATGAATCATGTCGCGACGTTATTTGCATAACTGACACTGTGGAAAACTGTCAACATCGGGTAAATAGCGAAAAATATGACTATTAAACATTAAGTGGCCATTGTTAGCTAAGTTAGCTACAGTAGCATTGACTTATCAACTCCTAACTGCTAGTTTCTACATCTGACTGGTTAGCTACCTACCGAAACAGGTAAGAGAAAAGTTTAATTGGTGTGTAGTTTTCGAGAAAAACCTCGGGAGTTTGTCGCATTTATTAACTTTTGCCGAATACACGTATGCAACGTCAACAAGCTGACTAATTGGGGAAAAAAACCTTCCCAGTGTTATTGCTCCAAAAAGCTCCTCTTAAGTTAACCATGCCATCGGTCTGTGTCTACTGTCTGTCGTCTTTTTCATTAGCAGCCCTTAACTTTGACGTGTCTACGTTCTAGGAACGAAAATGTGCTCCAACGACGATCCTCGCTTTGAAGTTATGGAGCAGGAGGTGAAGAATTTATCAGACGAGTTGATGCAATGCCAGGTATGTATGTGCACAGTAGTTGTATCAGTCTCTGGAGATTGCGTGATTTCTCTAACAAACAAAAGTGGTTAAGGTCTCTTTTTTATTTTCTTTGCTCAAAACTGGTGACATTTTTCTTTTGCTGATGACAGAAACTGCATTTAATGTGTTTCGTGTCAACAGTTGTTCCAGTTTTGAATTGTATGTCGCTGAGTACTGTGTCTCATTATAATGTCATTGTTTATGCATTGTCACTACATTCCATAGGTCAACAAATAAATATTGATGTATATTTTTTTGGTCACTCATTTAAAAAAAAAAAAAATGTTAGGGCATATTCATGTTGCAGACGTTTGCCTACATCATTTACTCCCAAGATTTTTTTTCTTTTTACTATTTCTGACAAACATTGTTTAGTTACTCCATTCTAATACACTCATGTCCCACTGTCAATTTCCAGACCTTTAAAATATGTTTTTCATTAACAAGTAATGAAAAAACTGGACAAAAGATAATTATTTGAACTGAACTATTTAACTTTTCTGATGTTTTTACATATTTATGTTTGCATATTGAATTTTTTTTATAAGCCTGAGAAACAAAACTTTTAGTGGGCAGTAAGACTGAACAATAAGATGATTTCAAAATTAGATCGTCAACCAGCTGTGTATCCCTTAGCACGCTCCTCTGTAGTAATCTCTTCTCTAAAGAACAGATTAATACAATGTGCAAACTTTTGTCGAGCTACTGAATGCCAAAACAGGAAACACAACTGAAAGAATGCGTGAAAATGAAGACTGATGTGATCCAATGCACCAGTAGAAGGCATTAAATAAATACCTGGCTTCCATCATATATTAAAATTATTCAAATCAAAGCAAAGTGATTACAACATCAGTTTCATAATTCATAGCAAAAGACATCAGTCCCCTTGCAGTCATTATTAGTAAACTTTTAAAATCACCAGCATTAACAAACTACATTCTGATCAAGACAAAGATTAATTAGTATGTAAAAACTTTTTTTCTTTTTTGCCATGTTGTGCAGCCCTTGAAGACAGTTTTTTTCTTTAAATTCATTTTTGAAAATCCTGACTTGACCTGTTTTGAAAACCTTCACTGTTTTCAAACAAGGCTCATGTTTAAATACCTGAATGACTTCTTTTTTCTTTTTTCTTTTTTTTTTTTTTAGAAATTCAGGAGCAACTGGAGCTATATGATTATTGTCCCCAATACCTCAGAAACATTCTCAAACCACTTATTTTCTATGGGTGTCATTACTTTTTAAGTTCAGTTATCTAAATCTCACATGACACACACACACACATATATATATATATATATATATATATATATATATATATATATATATATATATATATATATATATATATATATATATATATATTATTTTTTTAAAATACATTATAAATATACATTTGTAAATATAAGGACCTTATGGGCATGTCACACAGCATTAGTCAACTGACTCTTCCTCCAATTATGAAGACAATTAGTGAGGGAAAAATACAAATTATATTACTCCTTAGGACTTCAATTGTTATGTTGTTAGTTAAAATGAAACAATAAAAACCCTCTGTGAGTATGTTACTGAGTTGACTAAAGTGCATAAAACATATTTAGTTGTAGTTATTTTGTTAAAAAAGTAAATTCTGTAAATGGCATAGTGATGCTCAAAGAAATAATCAATTAAGTAACATTCTCAAGCTTTCTTTTAATTGTAGAACATACAGACACAGAAAGCTCACAAGAAGATTTGAGAAGTTTTCATTTTCACTTTGCAATACAGTGATTTAGGGAGTCCTTGCATACTCACCACCAGGTGGTGTCTAATAACATGAGTGAACTGACCCAGCATGTCTTACTTTGTATATTTATACAACTATACTATATGGGTAGACAGACAACTGTGGAGTTTACCAGACAGTTTTAAATGAGAGTTTTTATTAGACTATACTTACCATGTGACACCCTGGGCAGCAGCATTTATTATGGGGCAAATTTCTTTTAAAGCATTTGTGTCTTTTACCTGATTCATCCTGTGTATGAAGTTTGATTTGACTTTGAAGTCAGCTTCATGTAAGTCATGTTACATATACATCCATATAAACACTCATATATTTCCAACATTTTTTTCACAGTGGATAGCAATTCACATCCTTTACTTTGGTAAAAGAGGTAGTCATACTCCATTACCAGTTAAATGTAGTTAAAGTTCTACAGCAAAAGTACTGGCTTTAGTCCTTTAACTGATCAAGTTCTGCTTGTGACATTACTAGATAAGATTAAATTGAGGTTGTAACATCAATTTGTAAGCAGTGTGTTGAAGTGGTAGCTGCTGGAAGTGAGATTTACTTCAGGTATTGTAACAAGTAAATTATATATTTATTGGAGTGGTAGATAAAATCTCAAGTGTGATGAAGTGAAAGTACAAAGTGACTAAATGGAAATAAGTAAAATACTTATTTCCAAGTTAAATACTTTACTTTGCTTCTACTTTACTGGTATTATACATGATTTATTTCTCTCTGTGTCTTTATATTAGAGGCATATGTATTTATACAATTAAAAGCAACAGGAGGGCAGGAAGAGAAAGGGGGTGACTTCCTGCAATGTTCCATTAATCTGAACTTAAACATAGACTTACTTCAGCAAGGAACTCGTCTCCACACAGTACTTGTGGTGATCACATAACCAGCTCAGCTACTCTGTGGCCCTTTTGTGATTTTCAAAGAAATAGATTAATAAAAAAAATCACTAGATATGACAGATATGTTTATGTTTAAAATACTTTGTTACAAAAAAGTTTGTTAAAAGAGGAAAACTAACACAGTTACTGAGAAATGTTTGTCTTTTTTACAATACACTTTACTTTGTTTAATGTAGAACAGTTGCTGTTTATAGAACTGACATGGAAGCCATCCTTGGTGGTCCTGTCCAGAGCAAAGCATCAGTCATTCTGTGTATCTAATAAGGACCTTAAGTTGTACCATGTACTTTTTAAATTGTGACATTTGAATACCACTGATGTCTTAAGTCTCTGGCATGATGTACTTCAGGACAGCCATTAACTACAAAGACTCTCATCTGTCAGCTGGCAAATGTTCCTGCTAGACCATGCTAATTTTACTAATGTGTGCTGAATTCCAGTGGCTCTCTGTGGTATGTTTAGCCCATGGTGTTTCAGTATCTTGATTCATATGAATAATTCAGTGACCATCAAACACATATTCATTGCATCTTTAAGTACACATACGGTAGAGAAGAGCCCTTGATGAGGGTCCTGACTGAACACTTGTCAGTGGAACTACTAATGGCAGCCAAAGGCCAGTCAGAGGGAGACCACATATTTCAAGTAAACCGTGCCGCTTAATGTAATCATTAGCTGTGTTCCATGGTTGATTTTTATGAGATCTCCATCCCCTTTACCCTTTTCCCTTTCTGTATACACACCCCTTCAACACAGATGCATACAGAGACAGAGATCTAAAGTAAAGTCCTTCCACTTTATATGTTCAGCTCATGGCCTTATCAAGGTCTGATGCTGCCATTTTAGTAAATAATTGATTAGACACTTTTGAAAAGGGGGTTAAAATTCATGTACTAATTGGAGACCAGTAGATTCCAGTGGGAGGGATGACTTTTATCTTATGATGATGTGAACATAATTTATCAGATAATTTTATATTAAGTCGATTTGGTATAATTCTGTCTTTTAATGTCAGAAAATGTAGTTTTTAGATGTCCCTCATTAAATGTAATATAGCTTAAAAATGTTTGAAAAACCAGCAAGACAATTTGAATTGGAAATGTGTCAGGGGCTGGCTGGGTTTTCCTACTTGAAGATGACTCTCTCTGTCATCAGTTTTGAGTTTCTTTGGGGCTAGTTACTTCGGAGCTGTGGTAGAAAACATATCCGGAGAGCAAATGATTAATAAAGAAAATATAAGCTCGACCGCTGTGTTTTGATTTGGATCCTTGCTCTCCCCAGTCATAAATAGTGCATAATGACAAGTGTCAATGCTCGCTCCCCTTGAGTCGAAGGTCACATCTCAGTGATGGAGATTACTGCAAAGAGGGGCTCAGGATTAGAGCAGGCTAGATAAAAAACTGTTTTGAACAAGTTGTTTAAATTATTGATTAACTACCCCTACTGTCGTATGCTAATGTCACTGAGAATCCTATCGAATGGTTTATTTTTAAGTAAAAAGAGCTGTGATGTGTTAATGGTTTTTCTGTTGGGGATTTATCAAAATCATATGTATCATCAGATTAATCAAAAGAAATATCTCAGTTACAAATAATATCTACTGACTTCTTAAATCCTTTATTTTCCACAGGCAGACAAGGAGTTTGTGTGGTCTCTGTGGAAACGGCTGCAAGTGGCAAATCCAGACTTGACCCAGGCTGTCAGTTTGGTGGTTGAGCGGTGAGTGGATTCATCTTTCAAATTGCCACCTTAGAAGCTCAACAGCTGAACATCACTTTATCTCACAAGTGAAGAAAAATATGTGTGAAAGTCGTTCAAGGGGTTTTTAAAAGTACCTTGGCCATTCTACAGGGGTTATGATGGAATCTGGTGCAGATGCTGATTTAAGCCTTCTTATCCCTAGTCTCGCAGTTCAAACAATGGAAACCCCTTTAATGAAAACACTCTTCCTCTGCTGCTCAAATGCTGGACAGTTGAAACAGTCCTGCCAAATACTTGTCTTTACTGGATAAATTGTAAGATTGAATAAGACCTCTTTTGCTGCATGGCTAAGCCAATTGAAAAACAGTGGCATGGGAACTTTCAGGGAAGACAGAGGTTTGGGATTTTTGCCTGATGTTGCACATTTAGATAAATTAAGGTACCACTCCTCTTGGAGGAAAAAAATGTGACTTTAAATGGTCATTTATTCATCACTGAAGTTTTAACACATTATTCTGTTTAATCTGAATGCCAGTAAACTGTGCTTGAGTGTTTATCTGGTACTAAAAGTTTTAGTAATTATTTTATTTGGATTTAACTGTAATCAGAATTTCTGGTTCCTTAAACTTGCCTATTAAGAACTTAGAAGTAAAACACAGTGCAGCAGTATGCACAGAGTTCCTATGTTCCTCTTATTCCTGCTTCACATTCTCTTAGGTTCCATTTTGCCCCTTAGGAAACCCATCAAAGTATGTTGGTACACTGAGACTGGTGGGGGAACATGCACCCAGAGAGTGTATGTGTATTGTATCACCTGATGCACAGAAGGATATTGACATGGTAATTGTGTCGACTCCAGTCAAGCACTGGTGCCCACTGGGAACTGCCATTCAACCCTCCCCTTACTGTGTAGATCTTGTAGAGTGATTGGTTGGTTGCTCAGGACATGGGGAACACAGCCCAATATATGAGGAGACGCAACTAGGCCTGCCTGTTCTCCAGCCCCTCCAGGGACAACAGATGCGTATTTCAATGTCTACCAGGGGAGCGGGCTGATCAGAAGAGTCAAAGAGATGACGGAGTAGGCCTCAAAGATGGGAGGTGCACGAGGAGCAAGTGATGAGTAAAGGGAATGGGCGTCCCTGGTGGCCTTGAAACAAACAGGTCCCCACTTGAAGCCTTGTTTTTGTCTCCCTAAAGTTCATTATGATAAAAGTAGTGTTAGTGAGCTCAAGAAAAGGTTCAGAGTTTTGTGCTACTACCTTTAGTACTGCAAGGGACTGTGAGCAACCTTTTCTTTAAATTCACCTAAAATAGTTCTTAAGATTCACTGATTTAAACATAATTAAATTAAAATAATAGAAAAATGGAGGATTGCTTTATGAAGAATCTGAAATTTTTACATTTTTAAAATAGTTGTATAATGTTCAAATTATACAAACAAGGCAAGTTTGTTTTATTTAATTATTTATTTTCTGCTTTCAGTGAGAAACATAAAGCTGAGATTAAGGACAGAAAAGTGTTGGAGATCCTCCAGTCCAAAGACTACAAGATACAGGAACTCGAACAGGTACAGTATGACTTTGGGATTAACAAACTTTGAGACATAAGAGTATACTTTAAAATCCATTATTTTATGGTAAATGTATCATCTTTACAGAAATTGACTAAGTGATTAATTTGAGCAGAGCTACTGAAAATATAAGACCTTCTTCAGGACCTTGTCAAAAAATCCAGAAGAAAATTTTTCATTTATTAACCTTTATCAGCTACATTCCCTTAACAATTCCCGGTTAAACTTGTGAAAGTCATAAAATTGCTTATTTCATATCACTTTTTTAGCCTAATTTTTTGCTTCACCTTTTGAGTAATATTTACTGTTGGCACGATGGCTAATGATAATAACATCACTAATGTAATTTACTTTATATCATCATCCCTTCACTGAAGCATCTGTGTCTCCTTCATTAGCATCCCTCATCCAGAATAGTGTTCTTCCTTAATGGGACCGACTTCAATGGAGTCATCAGCTAGGCGATGCTTTTTGACATTATTCTCCTCAGCAGCCATTAAAGGGGCTCATAGGACCAGCTGATGTGTGATTATAGAAAACTTAATTTTAATACATATGCCTTTACATTGAGGACAGTAAAAAAGGTTAAATCAACCAACACAAGACGTAACACGTATCTGACAAGAACTGGGGCTTTAAAGCACTGAAGCACAACCTCTCTTGATTTGTATCAGTGATCTTTTGTTTTGGTCAGTGTTTTAGTTAAAGGTTCAATGGTATTTTTATTTCTATCTACAATAAAAGAAAGAATCAAACAGTGGGCTATACTGTCTTTAGACAAGTCAAAAAACACTGTTTTGATAACTAGAAGCATAAGAATCATTGCAGTGTATTTCCATCACCAGATTAAGCTTTGAATTCTCAGTGTTGTTGCAGGTTATTTGAAAAGCTTATTAATACATGTACTGCAGTGCTGAATTCTGTTCTGTGCCATTCGTCCCTCTGACAGTAATCATCTCCTCTACAGTATTGAGCCATACTAACATGCTGATTAATCGCTTTTCCCTTGTTTTTTGGGGGAGATGTGATGGTCCGCTGAGTCCACATGAGATGTCAAATTTTTCCTAATGTATCAGCTCTTTCATTTTGATGATGTTTTTCTACTTCCTGGTTTTCTTTTCTCATGTACCATTTTCTCTTTTAGCTTTTTTAAGATAACTAGCTTTCAGTTTTGAAGAACACAGTAAATTTCCAAAAGCTAATCTTTCTGTCCCAAACCTCTTAACTTGGTGATACCAGCCTAATTTTTCTCCTCTATCTATTGAGAGCCACTGGGGTTCAAATTGTTCTTGCCTATCTGATTATCAGCATTGAATTCATATCCTACTCTCCACTATAAATCTCTATTAAAGCCCCCTCTATTCTTAGCGTGGCAAACTAGAAGTAGCAAGGAACGCTAAATCCACTATCTGGATATATGTCTAAGCAATTTCCCTCAACATGGCAATTAATTCTATCCCAGAACGCAGTGTTATTTGAAAGGGTGTAACCACAGAAGGCTGTGGATTACTAGCCAATGCCAGACCTCAGCTGATGCAGCGATGAGAAGCCAGCCTTTTCCTACTGAGGCCACAGAGGCTACAAAAAAAAACAAAACAACAAAAAACAAACAAAAAAAAAAAACAACTTGGAAGTGAACATCAACCAACATCAGAAGTGGGTGGTCATGAAATCATTGTATCTTTGCTAGTTTTATGGTTTAATGATTCTTAATTAAATCGTTGATCAGCTTTCTGACCTTATTGAATTTAAAAGGTCTAAGAATTATAAGTTAGATCTTAATGGATAAATGCGTGTGGTGGCTTATTCTTGAAAGCTGCCAAAAAATTCTCAAATGTGTCACTTATTTTCTCTTGTGTGACTTTTTTTTTCTTCATTAATTATACATTGATCTAATTTAGGGTAATGACATTTTCTAGTTGGCTTTATCTAGCACCCTATTTACAATGTCAGTCCTTCAAGGCCATAATTTGTAATGCAACCTGAACTCCATTTTTTTCTAGACTCACTGTGTTGTGCTCTGCTGTATTTCTGTATCACCCCATCTGCCCCAGAAAGTGACAGGGCAGCAGCAGGAGATAAACAGCTTGGTACAAACGAGGATGACAGTGGAAGAGGAGAGTGCTTTAATGAGGAAGGAGCTTACAACTCTGCGTGAACAACTGGTCAATAAAAGTCAGGAACTTAAGGTTGGTGGAACAAATTTTCTGTGACAGTATGGGCCACAGATTCAAAAGTCTCTTTTCTGTGTGGCATCAAACACGACAAGTCTCCTGTGGCTAAAGCCTCAGGCATTTGAATCATTTAGAGGACAGTGAGGATTGTTCAGCCCTCTTGCACAAAATCTGAGTGTCTTTGTGTCTTTCTCTCGCCTTTTCACCCTTACTCTGCCTCATCCTTTTCTTGCTTTTAGCTTTCCTTCTTTTTACTGACAACAGAGAATACTTAAAGTGGGAAGTCTGTGTGTGTGTGTGATAGAGAGAAGGAGCCAAAGGAAAGCAGGTTGTTAACTTGCATATAAATACTTAATGCCTCCTTCAGTGGTGAAAGTGAAAAGTGTTCATGTGATGGTGTGGCTTCTCCCTAATTATGCTTAGATGGGACATGGTTATGATTAATTAATAAAGGAATGGTCCTTACAGTCTTGGTGGGGTCTCTTGGCGAGAAATCGTGGGGGACAGCATCAAAGGATACCTGGGTTGAGTCTAATGGATCTTGTATCAAACACCATTCTCATTAGGACCTGTCATTAAAGCTGACAGACTGGCCCCTGTACCCACAAGAGCCCAGCTCCTGCAGCACCTCTTGACCCATACCAACTAACACCTGGTTGTGAAAGCCTAGTCATACAGCACAGATGACCTTGGTCAATCAAAAAACTATGCAAAGGGCTCCTACAAGAAAGCCAGACCACTGTTTATGCATTCATTTCACCCTCACCCCATGGGTTATTTCTCCTCCTGTATCTCCACAGGTTTCTTTTTCATTTCAGTTTGAATTGCTACTTTTCTTTTTCTTTTGTCACTATTGTTTATTTGGCCCTGTTGACCCCCTGCTAACATGCTTACACACAAAAACACCTTTTTTGTCCAGGAAATGAAGACAGAGTACAGTAAAAAGGAGGAAGAGCAGCAGCAGGTGGTATGGGCTCTTAAAGGGGAGAAAGAGGGATTAACGTCTACCTGTGCCTCTTTGAGAGCTGACCTGGAGGAGAAACAGAGGCAGGCCAAGTGTCAGCAAGACCACAGGGATACCGCCCAGGCCAGATTAAAGGTATGAGCACAGGGACAAGTTCAGTCAGAGATGCACAAACCTTGAACTCTGATCCCTCACACCCTGTCCTCCGCAGCTTGTGAATATAAAAAAATCTTGGTACCAAAGCCCATACATTTACATGCACTTCAGTGTTGTTTTTGGCAGGCATCTCAGTTTTAGTCTTCAGGACGAAATGTTTATTAGTTTTATTCACATTTTAGTAATTTCTAAGTTTGATAGTTTTAGTCCAGTTTTAATTGACGAAAACTCAAAAAGGTTTTAGTCTAGTTTTAGTCAAATAACAAAGTATTAGTCTCTAAACAAATTAATTTAGATAAAAAATTAATAAAAGTGGAATCAAGGTTGACAGGTTATAACAAGTATTGCAATTCATAAAACAAGTTAACCTTAAAGCTTTGCATAATAACAAGATCCTTTATCAGATTGATAGCTTTAGCCGAGACTTTCTCATCAACAGGGATGCAATGCTGTTGTGCTATACTTGATTGCTGTTGGGCAGAAACCTTTTATTTTTATATTGATGCCCTAGTGTATCACACAAAAATGTCACACAAGAAAATAGCTGACCTATAAGGTCAACATATAACAACACACTGTGAGCTTGTTGTTTGGTTATTTTTATCAATAAATACAAAATTAAAAGGAATGGTTTTAGACTTAGAAGGTTTCAACAGCAAATACTTTGTGATCTACTTAGGGTTATGCATTGCACAGATAAACTGCTAACTGGGGAATCAATTACTCTAAAAAAGCAAAGAGCAACAACATCCTTACTTTGGTAACTGTGGCTTTATTTCTGAGAATTTTATGAAGTTCAATAATCCACCCTGAACATACACATGCCCAAAATATGAGCAAAGGATGAGGAACATTTGCTCAACTTGACCTGGTCTGCCAGTGAAATTATGTTGGATTATAGTTAAAAAATGTCCATATATCGTTTCGTCGCTTCCACCAAACCCCTTCGTCGAAGCTGCCACCATGATTCATCTATGAATGAATGCTTGTCTGTGTGCGTGCAGCACGTCTGGTGGTGGCCGTGGCCAAGGTGCAGCAGCATTGCTGACTGACAGATTGCACTCACAGTAGGCAGAAATGTTGTGTATTTTTAATGTCGGACAATCAGCGCTTGAACATTTTCATCTTGTCTCGTTAACAAAATCTTATAAACGTCTCGTCTTGTTTTCGTCATCAGAGAGCCATTTTTAGCTCGTCACCATCTCGTTATCGTCGTGAAAAAAAGGTTCGTCAACGAAATAAATTTGTCATTGTTGACGAAAACAACACTGGTGCACTTATATTCAAAATAAGAAAAATTCTGATATAACTTAGGGGAGAAAATCTTCTCTGGTTTTTTGTTGTAAAATAATGTGAGTTGACCATAGCAGAAAGATACTTTTGTGACATTGTTGGTATGTGTGGGCTACAGAGTTCTAATGGTCTTTTTAGCCAATCATTCTCTCCAGATACAAGCAGTTATCTCACAATCCTTTAGTTGTCATTGTGGTTCTATACCTCTCCTTATCTTATGAGAAATAAAGCAATCAAACGTTAAAATATTGCTGTTGAACCATTCAGCCAATTAAATCATGATCACAGTGCTTAAAGTTTTTTTTTTCCTTTTTCCATTGTTATATGGAGCTTGTTTCTTTTTCCTTGCAGAAGACAGCTTCCTGCCAGTGCTAGGGTTGAAGGACAAAAGAACCTCACATTCCTATCTTTTCTTACAGACTAATCACTATGAAACACATAGCTCTCCAATTCAAAAAGGGTCAGACAGAAAGTCTTGAATAAGTGAGGGACTTCTGAGTAATTATGCTTGGCCGGAAAGGAGCACAGCAACTAGTATACACATCCATCAGTCTTGGACTGTCCACCTGTTCCTCATTTTTTTTGGAATCAGACTTTGATTTGAAAGATGGTAATCGAGAATATGGAATGCCCAGGGTATGCATACCACAAATTTAACATAGCAAAGGTTTGTCCAGGAATTATTCATTTAGTTTGGCCATGCATTCATGGATAAGATACAAATATTGGGTTATTATATTTTGTTAAAAGTAAGGGTTTCATATATTCATTAAATGCATAGCTATTAAGCTAATACAGATTTCTTAAGTTGTCGAAAGACTCTTTAAAACTTTATAACACTTGGCCTTTTCTTGCAGTTGTTTGTTTTATTTGTTGATTTATTTTTGTCATTTTTCTAACTTTGGAAATCTGTTAAATATTATTGTTAATGTCTTGACACCAGGTTCTGGAGGAGGAACTGCACAGTGCTTGTCAGGATTTGTCTACTTTGCAGAGACACAGCAACAATCTAGCAGCACAGCTTTCTTCTAAAGAGAGGGAAATAGCAACAAAAGAGGAGCAACTTGATCGACTTCGGTGAGCCCCATCAACTTTAGCAGCATTGTTATTTGTGGTATTTAATTACTCAAAGGAAGTACAGATCAGTACAGTGTTGATAGACTCCCTGGCCCCCCACCAAAAAACAGGTTCAGCAATTGCATAAGATTTATTTCCATTCAGTGTTGCATTAATTTTCCACCATCATCTTGTATTGATGATGGCAGAGTCTGACCACTGCGCAAAGCCTTCTCCAGCACATCCCAAAGATTCTCAATGGGGTTCAGGTCTTAACTCTGTGGTGGCCAGTCCATGTGTAAAAATGTTCTCTCATGCTCCCTCCACCACCCCGTTCACATTTTGATCCAAATGAATCCTGCCATTGTCATCTTGGAATATGGCCGCGCCATCAGGGAAGAAAAAATCCATTAATGGAAAAACCTGGTCATTCAGTATATTCAGGTATTAGCTGACCTCATACTTTAGGCACATAATGTTGCAACCCCAGATCATAGCACTGCCCCCACAGGCCTATCCTTCCAGTTTTTAATGATGTGTTGAATAGTTCTTAACCCAATTTTAGCAGTTTCTGCAATCTCCTTAGATGTTTTCTCTGCTTGATGCATGCCAGTGATTAGACCCTCCTTAATCAGACTAACATCTTTTCCACGACCATTGGATGTCTTTCCATATGGTTGTTTAAAAAAGGAGAAGCTACTCATTGCATCAGTTGGGGTTAAGTAACTTGTTGCCAGCTGAAAGATAATCGCACATACAGTAATTATCCATAGTTAAATCCAGGTGGTGACTTTTTTTGTGGCTAGGCAATGTATGTCAAGTGGATCACTTTACATGGGTTACTGCATTGACGAGTCAGTATATTGCTCTCGTTGCTGTGAGGCTTGGGGGTGACACACATTTCTTCCACTCTGGCTCACCTAAAGCCATTTGATAAGCCCTGCATAGTGGATGTACTTTAAAAGAGGGAGAAAAGGGAAACAGGCAGGCTTTGGCTAAGCTTTAGTCGATATGATAAAAACTGTGAGAACTGTAGGAGCCTTAGAGGTAATCTCAACCTTTTTTAACTACTTTTCTGTTTTAATGCCAGAGACACTCTGACATGTCAGTCACATCAAAGGTATAGACCATTCTTACAATTTTAGCTATACCATTAATTTTCTTATGTTGTCCTTACAAATAACAGGAGCACTTTGTGGTAATTCCACCATAGAATACACAACACAATTAAAAAAGTTTAGTTTCATGCAGTTAATGTTGATATTTTGAGAAAAGAAGCGAC
Organism: Melanotaenia boesemani; assembly: GCF_017639745.1. NCBI lineage: Eukaryota > Metazoa > Chordata > Actinopteri > Atheriniformes > Melanotaeniidae > Melanotaenia > Melanotaenia boesemani. The sequence goes on from NC_055685.1 coordinate 17,108,433, forward strand.
TGATAAAAAAAAAAAAACTTCATTAACAAGAATTATGTTAGATATAATTTTTTTGTGTAATTTTATGATTAGTATGGTTAGTATGTTTTTACATTCAGTGGGCACTGAAGATTATATATTGATGTAATTTGATTGTGAATTATATTTACCTTCTTATGTATCATAATTTTAATATTTTATTTTTTTTGTACTTTTGATGTTATTTTCCAATCCAAAATTATACATTAAACAGAAACCTATAAGTTTAAAGAAATGTAATAAGATCATATCAAGATGTGTTTATTTTCGCCGCTACTTATAATGCATCATGTTGAAGGAAATTCCTGTCAAAATTCATTTTTTTGTCTGTATAGACAATCTTTTTTTCTGCAAAAAATGGGTCATCTATTTGGATGTCCACATCTCTAGCAATCTGAAGTAGAACCTAACCAACACCTACATAGTGAAGAAGGCCTATCGATGCCTTAATTTCTCAGACTGCTGAAGTAGGCCAACTCAGTCTCTCAGTGATGGAGGCCTTTTACAGGTGTCTGGTGGAGAGTACATTCATATTGTCCATTACCACCTGGTATAGGAACTACTCTGCTGCTGACAGGAAGGCCCTGCAGAGGGTGGTGGAAACTGCCCAAAAGATCACCTGCTGCTGTCTTCCTTATATATAGAGGACTATGTGAGCAGATGCAGAAACAGTGCAGGCAACAGTATGAAGCACTCCACCCATCCAGCTGATGGACTGTTTGACCTGCTCCCCTCAGGCAGGAGGTTGCAGAGCATTAAAGCCAGGACAACCAGACTCACACCAGTTTCTACCCAGAGGTGGTTAGACTGGTTAATTCCATGCCAAGTGCACCTTGATTCATGCTGCTCATCATGCTATTTATAGCCTTTTTAAACACTTTAAACATGTTGTTTTTATCCTTTTTTATTATATTTGTCTATTTGTTTTCTTTTTTGTTCTGTACATTGCTGGTCCTGAATACAAATTTTGTTAATGTGTTACAATATGAAATATGCTTATGTTCAGTTTGACTTTGCATAACATGTTCTAGATGCATGTTTGTGTGTGTTCTTCAGTCATGATTTTGCAGAAGTGCAGACTCTGTACAGACAGAGCACAGAGCACGCAGCAGAGCAGAGCCACTTGATCAAGCAACTGGAGGGACTCAACCTAGACACACAAAGAGTCCTGAGGAACCAAGAAGAGGCTCACACTGCTGACACCACCTCTTATCAGCAGGTATTCTTGGCAAACACATGTTAAAGCCACATTGTTGAAGTCCACCAAGTCACTTCAGCCACTGTGGCAAATCATTTCAAGGCAAACTGTAACCTAGTTACTCTATTACAGCTGTTACTGTGAACGAGTTCTCCAACTTACCACACTTCTACCATAAACAGCACTCCTTAAGTAGGAAAATATAGGTGTATTGCAATTTTGAATAAGATTTAAGTCAGTTTTGCTACTTTAATTTGATGATGCTCACAGATGTTTTACATCAGAATTAAAAGTGGAAAAAACATTGCCATAGTCTACAGAATTTTTGTCTTTTCCCTCTTTGACATCAACCATGTCCAACTGACTTGACTATGTCCTTGCCTCTTTTCCTTCCTTTCTATATTTTCCCTTGCTTTTCCAACCTTTCTGTTTTATTTGTATTTGTAAACAGCTATACAAGGAACTGAGTCAATGCTACCAGGGTCTCCTGTCTAGTGAGGCCAAGCTCCGTCAAAGTCACCAGGAACTTGGCAGTCAGTTGAATCAGAAAGACAAACACATCTCAGAACTCCAGGCTCTCCTACAGAAACAGCAGGAACAAATACAGATTCAACAACAACAGTGGCAGCAACAGGCTCAGCACATAGCTGTTAACCCTTCACCAAACAGACAAACAAACTTTATGGTAAGTTCTTTTCTCATTCACTACCAGTTACACCACAAACACCCTTGCTTTTTCTTATCTTCATAAAAACTCCAGGTAAGGAGTGTTGTCTGTTAATGCCTGCTTTACTGAAGAACATTTTAAACTTTGACACATTACATTTGAGTGGCTATAGACAAACAAAATATGTTTGCTTGTCTATATGTGGCTGTATTGTCTTGTTACTTACATAGTAAACACATTATATTGTGATACTAGTGCCAGACGCTTATGTGTGATTAGTGTGTAATTGTCATGAGGTGAAGAGATGGCAATGAGGATTAGCAGGCACTTTAATAATCGTCATATCCCAGCAGCAACTTACATTTGAGTGGTATCATCATTCTTTTGATATAACTCTAGTTCACCCTTGGTCTACCCGTCTCTCTTTGCCCCATTGTCTTTTAAGTCAGTTATGTGATCCTCTCTTCCTCTCAGACCTATGCACACATGTACTCTATGATTTGCTTACTTTTTCAGTCTTGTTTTTCTTCTCCCTCCGAAGTAACTTGAACTCATCTTAACACACTCCTGTTGAATAGGAAAGACAGATAAGAGTTGAAGAAGTGGTTTAATTGGAACCCACTAATATTCTTGAGGATGATGTCAGAGTTACAGTTCTACATCTGCCAGTCAACAGGAGTTAGATTTTTGCTCAGTACCTTTGAACCATCACTCCAAGGCCCTAGAGACCTTTACTATATCTTATGGATATGGAGATAGGTGTAGTTGGACCACACACTTAGTTGATCTAAGTAGCACTAGTGTTACTTTACTACTTTCAACACTAACGAGTATGTGAAGGCCTGTTGGGATCTTAGTGAATTAAATTTCATCATCAGAGGGTTAACAAAACACCGGGGGTGGACTCTCCAATTTTTTGTGGCCTTTGCCCCACAAGGCATGTACTACAATATCAAAATGCATGCGGAATTTTAGGAGAGACAGTCTGAGAAGCTCTGTGCAATGTACTGCAGATACAAACTATTTTGCATTTTCCAAATTTAAGCTAAGCTCACCAGACTATTGGACTAAACATAAAAGACTGATTGGTCAGAGTTTTTGGTGTGTGTGTGTGTTGGGCTTGGTACACACATAAGGATTTTCGGGCTGTTTTTGTCCCGATTTTGCTGACCAAGGAAGGCAAACACCCGATTATCATGAGTCTTATAAGATTTTCCTGTACACTTATCATTTGGTCTGAGGTGTGTTATGAGCAGATTTGTCCTGATAATCCGCACCGAAATAAGTCATAGCCGAGACCCATGTTCAATATTTACGACCCGATATCTTCATATGTGTGAAGAAAGCCGACAACTTATGAATTGTGACTGTGTAGATGGTGACATAAGCCGGAATGTACCCAATCAGAGAGCAACCTGGCTTGGAACAAGGAAGTAAATAAAGTCCGTGTTCACTCCATCTCCAGTCTGTTATATTTTTTCAGTTCTGGCTTGTTCTGTTAACAATAGTCCCAAGACCACCATCATTCCCTCGTCCTATATAACCTCTTCCATGCTGGGTGTTGTGTTTTCCGGTTGTTACTATGTGTCTTCCTCTTTGTTTTTTGCCGGTTGTTGCTATGGTTCGTCTTCTACGTTTTTGTTAGATGATGTTTGGTCACGTGAGGTGTCCGTCTCGGAGGACTAGATTGTAGATCAGTTGCAGGACAGCATCGTTATGTGTGTGTTGTTCTGTGATTAGAACACCACACAGTATGATCAAAACTGTTTAATGCCTGATTTTTTTATCTTCACATGTGAGGTCTCGAACCGATAAAAAATCTCATAAGATTAAAAAAATCCTTATGTGTGTACCAGGCCTTAGTTGATTTAGTACCAGTGATGTCAGTGCAGCGGGAATATGAAGACCATGAAAGAAATCAGTTTGGACATATTCGCTAGTTTATCCGTTCATCCCAACATTCGGCTGTGAAACATTATAAAAACTCCCAGGACCATAGCAACTGCAGAGGTAGGTGTTGGTAGCGAGTCTGAGCTTGCCATCATTATGATGGAGCACACACGTTAAATATTTTCAATGAATCAATCCCCTTAGTGTAACTCCAATATCGCTGGTGTTATGAGTACATGTATTAGCTTCTACACCAGCAGTGCAAGCTTTTTATTTTGGCCCCATAATTCACTGAAAGCAACATAGTGTCACTGTGCACATATTTTGAAGCAAATCTCAGACATAGCTTTACACAAACATTAACAGAATTTAAGTACAAGTAGATATTGCAAATATCTCAAATTTAGTTAAAAGGATAAATGTATATGTCTGCAGATGCCTCTGTAGTGTGGGTATATGGGACTTGTCATCTACAGTGCTGTAACAATAACAGTTGCATGCCTGTGGTTTGCATAATTGTCTTTGCATATGAAAGATTCTAGACTGGACTTTAGACTTTAGACTTTATTGCCCCCGAAGGGAAATTCTTCTTCACAGACTGAACCACTGGACTCCACATAACCAAGTAGACAATGCTGTGGAGAACACAACATGACCTGTTTTTCTTTATAACCCCACTTCAATGTCCATTTGGTGTCTTTGTTGCATAACAGCCATGTGGTTACTAAAATTTGGAGAGGACATGGAAAAAAGCACAAATTATATGTTTCTCTTAGTCACAGGTGTAACAGGTGAACCTATCATTTACACGGGAATGACAAAGTCTCATTCTGATAACATGGCGGTATGAATGGGTTCAGTTTTAACATCATCCTATCAAAGCTTATGATAATATTTTTGCAGCAGCTGAGTAATGTCTGTGGCCCCTACAGATTGTAATTATTTAATTTGATTGGTTGATATGTTCTGAAATTGCTGACCCCCCACTCCAAACCACCAGATTGTGGAAGTCAAAAGATATCAACTCAAATGCTAAGTGAGTTACAATTACCCTGTTTCACTTAACCCGGTTAATTAAACCAGGAGTAAAGTATAAATGGTTCATTTAGTCAGTAATTAAATACAGTACTGCAGTGTTCCTCCAGTAATTAATACTACATTTAGAGGAGATGCAGTTAGTGCTGTGTTAGTGTAGTTTTAGCATGTATGTTTGCTAGATTGTATGTATGAGTGAGCAAATGTGTGTTTTAACACACAGTAGATGCACTGCACCCACTGCTTTTTGAAGAGGAACAACATTGCTAAATTATGAATTGATAACACCAGAATTACATCATTGCTCTTAAATATTTTCCCCTTCTAACCTAAAAACAAAAGCTGACAGTGTGGAGCATAAAGCATCAAGTAAGAGCTGCTTTTTTCATGTTAGGTGACTAGTGAGAGATGAATAAGTCTTAGTAAAAAACAACAAAAAAAAGTACACAAATACACAATGCTGCAATTTTAAATGATCAACTGGCTGTTTTGTTTTGGCACTTCAACATATTCATCCATCAAACACAGAATCATAGTGCCATTGGCCTTTGGCAGGTGTTAATATTAGACGCCAGCCCCTTTTCCATTTGCAACGCAGATTGAAGTATGGAAACACAGCTGAACAGTAATTACAGAAATATGTTTTTTAAAACCAGCACTAAGAATGAATAACTTTTGTTTATTAAATACCTGTAGCTGCTATCTGGTTGATTTTTTTTTAAAACTCTCTTGTTGACATCAAAGTAAACAGATCAGGTATCCCAAGGTGTAGCACTCAGTCAGGAGGGCTTTCTGTTTCCCTCTCTATAATTTCACTGACAGGTTGTGGGTATGTATGCCTGCATGAATACGTGCTTGACTAAAAGATGTGTGTATCCGAGCACATAATCGTAAATTCTGTAACAACTTCCTCCCGAACACCTGTTAAATTTCCAATGCTCAGGTTGTTAGGGCAGATTCTGTTTTAATTTTAAATGTTTTGGTGGAAGTTACCATTGGAGGTGATCAAAGTGCTGATCACAACAGGAGTGCAGAAGGGAGACGCAGCGCTCATTTGAATATGGACCAGAGCGATGGCTTTGAACACCCCTCCCACAGTATATTTGGTGGGGGTGGGAAAAGAGGAGGAGGGTAAGAGAGAGGAATAACATCCATTGTGTGTTATACTTACATGCTACCCACTAAGATTGATTGTGTTCTCTAGTGTCTTATACCAAGTTAGCTCTTTACAGAAACCTTAACCAGACTTTTGGTTTGAAATTTCACCTTCTGTATTAGTTAGTCCTCTTTAGAACTTATGATAATTTCCTCTTTTTAGAGCGTTTTTTTTTTTTTAAAACAGAGTTTCAGTTCAGTCAACCACATTTTTTGTTAAGCTTATCACTTTACAAGAGCTGGAGGTAACATCTTAAAATTAAAATTATATCTGCTAGCAGATCAGAACCTGGGGAACAAAGGACACAGAGCATAGAATTAAGGCATTTTGTTTCCTCTCAAATGATCTGCAATGATCAGTCAATTAATTATAAAGTGTTTGAACAAACAGCCAGGTTAGACAAGTTCTGTCCACTGATTAGGTTGGTTGCCATTATACTATATGTGGCTGGAAAGAAAAGAAAAGCTAGCCACTATCTAGAGTGAAAATTTAATCATTTACAGCTATTGTCCAAATTGCATCAAAGTATTTACACTATTTTGTTTCTTGGCTCTTATCAGAGCTGAACAGTGATTAAAGACCAACATTAGAATCCATTAAAGAGAACTGGTTTTCTGGAAGCATCACCAAGCTGAACGAGTGCTAAGTTGTTGATGGTGTGGGCAGTCATTCAAAGCCCTTAAATGCTCTCATCAGCTTTGGACAAGGAACATTAAGCATCCACATTTACTCCAGAAGAGTTGGATCTGAAAGGAAAGCGCACCTGTATCAATTGACTGTTTACGCAGCTATATTAACACATTCGCCCACAGATGGACAGTTTTGAATCTGCGTAGCCAACTTTGTCTCTGTTCTTTGTTGTATTTTCTGTTTTTTTGTTTTTTTGTGTGTGTGCGTGTGTGTTTTTCAGCAGAAACATCCTCTGTGCTGGACAGGTTAATCTTTATTTTTTATGAACTAAAAGAAAACCACATTTTATTCTTGTATTTTTATGTATGTTACTGAAACACGTTTGGTTATATAATTAAAGGCCCACGTACAGACACATTCTTGCATAAATGAACCAACCATTTTGCCTGGTCACCTTTACTTTTGAGCTAAAAGTAAGTAAACAATCTTGTCGGTCACTGGTTATTGATTTTTGTATTCTGTTTTTAGCAAATCAGTTCTTTTCATGTTTTAATTTTTTTAGCAAAACAGAAGTTTGTTATGTCTCGTACTGTTCGAGTAAATAAAGCACTAAGGAGTATATTACAACCTTTGTATGATTTTCACCTTAAATCAACATGAAGATACTTGTAGCCCTTTCTGCTTTGCTCAATCAAAAAACAAGTAAAGGAAAGTTAACGTTTGATATTTTTCTACCAAAGAATATCTAACATTCATTGCTACAGGCAGCTTGTAGTTTGACTTCTTGATTTAGAAGTAATGTGTTTATGCTGGGAATTTAGATGATGCATAAAAAATTATAGTTAGCAAATATTCAGCTGCATATCATTGTTTTTGTCAGCATCGTATCTTATGCATGTTGTTTCATCAAACATTATTGTCAGCATGTGTTTTGGTACAATGTGTGTTTTAAGCTTGGCTGTGTCCAGGGCCAGAAACATACTAATGACATAGACACCAGTGGTGTGTTTTACAAGCTCAACTGCTCTCATTAGATGAGAGCCTTTGTGTAGCACAGCCCGCCTCATTAATGAAGCACAGTCATGTGCTGCTGCAGAGACGTATGCGCTCTCGTTCAAGCTTAAACACCCGGGTCAAACAAACTGTGTGGGAAGACTCAGACCGTGTACACACTAAGAAAACACACATGCATCTACATCCTACGCACTGGACGCTGTCCCTTTCTAATGCACTACCAGTCAACGCAAATGCTTATACATATATGCACATGCACATTCTTTGAAAAACCACCATCATGAATATCAACTGCACCTGCTTAGTTGACAGTACGCACCTTGTAGCCTTCACTTCTCAGTTCTCTTCAATCTCTTTCACATATGTTCACACTCTACAGATATATGTGAGCGTGATTGTGTTAGTATTCATTTGTGTATGCATGCAGTCATGGTTGTTTTTTGCATATGTGTGGCAGGGGCCCTTCCTGATTACAGCTACTCCATAATTAACAGTGATCAGATTTGTTTTGTGGCATAAATGGTGCATGTGTAGAACATTAGGCCTGGCAAGTCTCATTTCAAATTCAGCTCAAGGGCTCAGCAGCAGACGGGTCACGAGCTTCAGGGAGCACAATCACAAGCCTCGCTCCATATGGTCTTGCTTGCCGCATCCTCACCAGCGAGGGCCGCGAGTGCCAGACAAGTTCCCCCAAGAACCTAATCGTGTTCAGTAATTACCGAGACCAGTTTTTTTCCTCTCTCTCCCTCCCTCAGCCTCTTCCCAATCTCTCACTTCTTTTTTTTTTTTGTACTTATTTTAATACCTGTATGTTCTCTTCTTTTAGTCTCATATTCTCTCTTGTCTGTTAGTCTCACTAAGCTGCCTGTTTTATATTTATTTTTTCCTTTATATATTTTTTCCCTTCCTTCAGTTTCCCCTTTTCTCCGTTTTCTGCTAAGTGAAAATCAGGATGGGAATGAGAGAGATTGCAAGAGGAAAAGTCAGACACTCCCACACCAGTTAATTTCTAAATTGCTTTATGTGGCTGATGCTGAAAAACCCACTCCGTCCTCCTGCCTGCCTGGAAATTATAAATAATTGTAACAGATGCGCCAATATGGCCGGCCTCCAATAAACGAGGCCCTAGATAATTTGACCAGCCCCCTTTGACAGGCCAATTTAATAAAACATGAACAAAATCTTCCTCACTAATAATTTATCATCCCCTCTCCTCCCTTTTGGTTAAAGTTGATTACCCTGGCAGTTAACAAGGTCACGCCCAGATGCCAGGTTTCTGATAATGCGATCAGGACTTGTTGGAAAAAGGGTGATGACACCCTGCCTGGTTTGTTCCTGACCTGGACTCCCCGTGTAACACATTCGTGAAGGCCTTTGTTTTTTAAAAGGCTTCAATTAGTTATTTGTTTTTTTTAAGCAGAAATGTTTTTGATAGTGAGAGGAAAAGGTTATTCTTTTCAAGTTTTAGTAATTTTTTTAGTGATAATTTAAGACCAAAGATGAATATGTGCAGGTAATGCAAAAGAATGTGTAAATGAGTGAACATAAATGTCACAATTAGAACATACGCAAAGCATCTAAAAAATGTAAAGGGCATCTAGCAATAGAATTTAACTTTCTGAAACAGTCCAAAAGTGAGTGTCTTTATAGGCACGCAAAAAACTTTACAAAGCCAAATTGTTGTATTTATATACAAACAGAATTTACCCTAAAACAGGTGTTATCAAGTTCTTAGGAGTACATATAAACATATAAAGCTTGTCAGACAAGTTTTATATGTTAAACAGATATCCTCACATTTGACTCTAGAATACTTTGGTATATAGTGGAGTTCATGGTTGACTCAATGACCGCAAGGTGTCCAGGTCCTGTGGCTGCAAAACAACCCCAAATCATTTGCCCTCCAAAACTGTACTTGACAGCTATTATTTGCACAGATATGCTGTGTTTGGTTTTCACCAAATGTAATGCTGTGCATGACCAGACATCTCCACTTGGGTCTAATCTGCCCAAAGGACATTGTTCTAGATGTCTAAAATAATGCAACTTGCAGTTGTGCTGCCATGTTCTTTTAGAGAGATGGCCCTTTCTCCTGACAACCTTTACAAACAAAACAAACCTTTTTCTAGTTGTACCGTCATAAACCTTAACATTAGACATAATAGTTGAAGCCTGTAAATTAATCTGCTAATCAATCATTTACATTTGATTAGCAGAACCTGGCTGGAGCTTACTGAAGCATTAACAGTGTACTAGTTTTTCAGAGAGTACCTTTTTGTTTTAGCTTAGTTTGTGTTAAATTAATAATAACACTGTGTAACATGTCATGTGCTGTTGTTCATCTGAGGTACAGACCAGATGACTTTATTTTATGTCCTGATGCATAAAACCTTAGAATTCTTATTCACATGACTGTCCACATGTCTGACTTTCATCTGTCTCATTTTCTGTCTCACTACCACAGACACATGCACTCTGTTTTCTTACAGGCAGTGGTGTCGGAGCAGGCTGACGTTGCAGCTCAGACGTCTAGCCCTTGCTCTGACCAGGCCTCCACTCGAGGGTCAGATCCCAAGCCAGAGGACAAGAATTTCCATCACAGATCTAAAAGCACTCTCAAAAGACAGCAGGTAGGTCAACACACACTACTGGCTATAACTCCAAAGACAGCACGTGGGTGAGCAGCCAGCATGCTCACACTTATCTATTACCACTTTACTCGGATTAGATCAAAGCCATAGAGAAGAGGTATAAAGGAAGCAGTCTGTTGAGAATCATGTGATTCATCAGACCCAGTCTCTGCCAACCTTTGTCCTGAATTTCCCAACATACACAGTCAGATGCCCCTCCTACTGCGACCAGGCCGGCGTGTGCTGCTGGTTTCACGCATGCCTTGGGCTCAGACACTGGCTAATTTACCGCTTCAGCAGTACATTATGAACAAGAAAAAAAGCTTTTGATCTTCTCTGTATCCCACTCATAAGTTTGGCAGGACAAGTTTCTAGATGGCCTCACTCACTCTAAGGATGGCCTGAAGACACATTGTTTGATTTACATGGCTGTCCTCATTATATCTTACACTGAAGCACCTGAAGTATTTCCAGTTTATACACGTAAAATTATCTAGTGTCCAAAATAGATAAATAGTATTAACATAATTTGATGAGCCTTACTAAAGAGCACTGTGTTTGCCTTAGGACACACAACTGTTAAACATAATCTGTCTGATTATGCATGTACAATTTATTAAGAAATGTGTCGATTTTAATAATTTTGGTGATACCTCAGAGTGGAATTTAAATGCAGTTTTTACACCTTACCGTTATTATATTTCATTAAACTGAATAAATAAATAAATAAATCAGTGCATCTGTTTGTTTTAGTAGAAACTGAATGTGGCTTTTGATGTGTGAGCAAGGCAGTCCTGGGCATCACATGATTAAAAATCGTGATTATTTCTGCCAGTGACCATACAAAACAAGTGAGATTTTGACTCCTGGCGCATGATCGTAATAAACCTTTTTGGACAATATTTGAGCTCTTAAAGGTAAAAGGACTTCTGGCTAAGGCTAAGGCCGTGAAGAACCAGAACTAACATCCCCATTCTGCCTTTTTTCACAGTGGCTTTTTAATGTCTTTCTTCCATCCTTGTTTTTTTCTAATACCCAATAAGTTATGAGAGCTTTTTTAAACATTTACAGTTGTTTTCTATGCTTTAAATGTAATATAAACATATTATCACAGTGGACAAAAGCAACATTAAACTTGAGATTCTTCATAACACTGTTTAAAAAGTAATTATAACCTGCATTACCAAAAACCTATGAAATAAGCCTTTTTTGGAAAGCTCTGTTACCATGCAGGATTAAGTTTTAAGGTCTTCCACTAAGAGTCCAAAAACTAAATGTGTGATGTTTGGCTGAGGAATGAACAGTTTATCGCATTTTGAGGTTCACAATTTGCTACTTACAGAAAGTGTTGAAGTCTTCTGTTTCAGGCTTTAAGAAAAGTTTATTTTGATCTGAAAAAAAAATTGTGATTCATATTATCAGTAATTAGTTTTAGTTTTGTAAACACATATGTGTTTATCCATCTTTTTTCCACTTTCTCTCATCCTTTTGAATTATATATACCTGCTTCCTTTTTGCACTGTTTGTAGTTTTTCTTCTGTATGTTTATTAAACTTCTCACGTTTTGATATCTTTGTCTTTTTTATTGGGGGAGAGTTCAGAGCTTTATCTCTTTTAAAAACATATTTATTTTTGTGAACATGCATTTGCTTTCTGTATTTATGTGTGTCTGTTTGTTTACCCATTAGTAGATATATGTCTGGGTCTTGTCCGGCAACATTTGTATTCACTGGAAAACCTAAACAAATTTAACTTTGAGCACAAAAGGATGCACACATGACATGCTGCTGCAATCGTAAAGAAACCATTTATGATCGTGACCCTTCTCTCTGAGAGATGGAGAGAGACAGTGAAGCGAGGCACTCTGTAAAACATTTTCTTCACTCCTCTCAAGTGACACTAACCCCTCTGTATATAAGAGTTTTAGTCTTGCTTGCATGAAAACTATGTTCAGATTCAGGCCTTTGTCCTCATTTCCCTCTCACTATAAGCCCTCCATGTGCACTGTACACTCATGTTTATAGAGCTATTAATGGGTGCTATGCACAGGTCAGGTCATGACCACCAAGCAGCTGCTGAGGTGAGGTACAGTGTGTGGACATCTATTTTTTTTCCCCCCCTTGTGTACTCGGCTTCTTTCTTTTCAGGTCTGTCTTGTGGAGTATTAACAACGTCTCAACACAGATCTTTCTGCAAATGCATTAATGTGTCATCTGGTCACGTGGCAGGTGTCCAACTGGACCAGAGAGAACATCTGCACCAAATCTCAATCATTTGTCAGTGTTCTCATGTCATTTCCCATAACTCTTTGGAGCTAGGCATAAAGCAATTTTTTCTCATGTTGTTCTGACCTGCTGATGAAGAATATTTGTCATTCAGCTCATTGTTAGATATATCCTTCAGAATATATATTTCTACATTAAAAGCCTTCTTAAAGTTGGTTTTCAGTAAGTTAGTCTATAACTGGTCATCTTTCATTTTAAATTTAGGTTTGGATCGCCATTTTGGCGTCTGTGTTTCCCTCCAGTACATACAGTCTAAGCCAGTTGGCCTGCCACTCGTCAGGAATATGCAGATCTATCTGCTAATTAGTTGCATAGAGTCATTAAGGCTGAGCTAGAACACATGGTTGGCACCCATGCGGGCATGCTAGCAGAACCTGGCGCACCAGGTCACTGGAGTCAACTGTAGCCCCAGGACACATTCCCAAACACTCTTAAATACATATAAATTATCCACATAAATGAATTGATTTTAAGACATATACTGTTTTAGTAAAATTAGAATCTGATCACTAAGGGCAAAAAACAAATAACATTTTTGTTAACAAAGCAATTTTTTAAAGAAACTTTGTTAGACGTTTATTAGACTTTGGTTTATTCACATTTTACATTTTGGACCCATTACAATGGGTTTCACAGGGATGACTGTACATACATCAAAATCCATTTCCTGCTAGTATTTCATGTTGTCATTTTTGCAATATTTTGTTATTAGTTGCATATTATTTTGTTAAATAAAAGGATCAATAACTGGATGCAGTGTGACCTGCTTTTGTTTGGCAACTCTGTAAAAAGTTATACAATGCTCTGTTGATCAGTTAAAAATGTACAACATGCATTTTTAGTTTCAGTTGTTGGGTAAACACCTGAGACATATTTGTTGCTTTAATGGTTTATATGTGTGTGATTTCTAATAGAAAACCAACCTGAATAATTTACACACACTTAAAGTCACCAGCATCAACAACAGGTGTTGCCTTGAATCAGGAATTCAATCTTAAGTTTTACAACTTTAGAACATAAGGCTTACCAACACTGATCAAAACACATGTTTGGAGGGTAGTTGTTGCTGCCTCACTATCCTATCATTAACCTGCTCGCTCCACTCTCACCACCTCTGTCTCCTCCTCCTACTTTATTCCTCATCCACTTCCGCCCAAGGACTGTTGGGCATTTAGTCGCATTGCATATTTTAGCTTGCCATCTGGTCAGCCCTGCCTGGCACCGCATGGGGCCTCCTATCCTCTAATATTCATATTCTACTAGCATATTGTTCCCACTGCTTTTGTACAGCACGGCCCCAGCATTTCTCCATTTTTTTTTAATTCTACAGAAGAGGCTGGAAAGCAAACGCCCCCCACCCCCACCCACCCTACCCCATCGGTAGCTCTTCCAGTTGTCCTATCAAGTGTAACCTGGAGGCCCCTAGTAGAGCAATTAGAGCGGCCTCCCTGCCCACCTCTTGTAATGAAGCCCAGCACATTCTGGAATCTATAGCCCCTTTAGTCTCCCCTAATGGGACATCATTATTGTCAAAGAAACAATGTAAATGGAAATGAACATACTCATTAGCCAGTCGCAGAGAGAAACCTTTGCTGCTCTCAGCTTGCAACCTCTGCTTCCAAACACACACATACACACACACACACACACAAATGTGAACCTCCTCCCTTCAGCTTCAGCGGACTGCTGCTCCAGCTTGCTTTATTCCTCTGGCAGCATGTTTGTTTGTGTGTACATATGTGTGAACCAAACAAGACAATGTTCTCGTTTTACTCAAGGTGAGAGGGGAATGGAATGAACATAGATAATTCCATTATTGGCATTCACTCAATGTTTTCTGCAGATGTTAATTGCTGCATGGGTTTGTGCTGGTCTGTATAAGTGCAGTGTGCTCAAGTTTTCACCTCAGTGCTTCTTTACTTACCTCTCCCAGAGTACACCTGTGCAGCGGTCCAGGTCTTTGTCCCCAGCCAGCAGTGTCAAGCTGGGAAGTAGGAGGAGAAAAGGAGCAGAACAAAGAATTCAAGACCTTGAGGAACTGCTGCAGTTGAAGGTAACTACTAGCTAAAGTACATGAACATTTCTTTGGATTCTTGTCTTTTTACAATAATTTCTTCATAATTTCCTTTATTTCTCTTACTCTTTGATGCTCACTTGTGGGGTGTTAGTTATTTGCAGTTCACATCAATGTCTACTTTTTTTCTTCTTTCATTTCCTCACCTGCAGTTACACAGTGATAATCAATGGCACTGAAATACTTATTAAATAAGCACATTCATTGACATCTATGTGTTCACATCAGATAGAACTAATAGAGCTGCTTGTGTCCGTGACCACATTATTACTTACTCCTGTAATATCCAGAGGGTTTAGTTGACCACTTCTACCACTGTCTCCTCCATGACCTTCTTTTATGATGTCTTCTGTGCACACATCCATGCATGTGTGCGCCGACAGAGTGTGCGTAGGCAGTGAAACAGCAGGAGAAGTGCTGCTTTGGTGAAGAAGGTATTTACAACACTGGTTATTTTCCACCTAAAAACAAATCAGCTCTATTGGTGAGGTTTTTAACCTTCATGTGCTCTGTAACGTTCCCCTGACATGATTCTTTGTTCCTATGTATTTTTTCATCTACCACATATCAACTGCAAGCAAAAATGTACCGTTCATACCTAACTTATGTTTCTTCTTTAAGGAGAGTACAAATTCTTCTTTTCCATTTGAACTTTCCACTAAAGTGGTCTTCCTTTGTGCTTTTCTTCATCTTTTCTATCTCTGCAGTTGACCAGCAAGTGAGTGATTATGCAAAGGTCATCTCTCTTTGAACACAATCCCCAGAACGCATTAGGCATCATTTCCTTGTCAGATCTGAAGTGTCTGAATTACATCACTGGCAGACACCTAGACAGTAATGCTCAACATAGATTCAGACAGCATGCATGACTGTCTTAGTTAATGGTGCCATTTACTTGTCTACTAGTTGAGGGGCATTTAGCAAAGGTATGCACAGACAACTGTAACCACGTTAATGAGGGCACGAGTTCAGAGCATGATTTAGAGGTTTTGTCTTTTGCTTTGGTTCTGGCAGTAAGCTGCATGCCCTCTATCAGCTGCACTCAAGATCTTACCTTCAGCCTCTCATAGTACTTTGCACTGCCCAGTCGTGCCATTTATCCTGTCCATTTCTCTTTTAATAGAATCCCTTTCAAATTGGGTTTGGCAGCCATACATTGACATGTTGACCCTAACAGCTAACAGGAAACAAACAAACAATTCTCTTAATAGTGGCTTCCTTTTTTTTCTTCAGTACACTTTCAAGTAAGAAGTAGCTGTTGCTGTGTAATTATTTTTCAGCTTGAATGTCCACAGATGTGTATGCTGGCTGCATAAGGGGGCGTATTGATCGATGGGCAAGGGTCTGTGGCCTGATGACCAGAGCTAGGCTGCCCAAGGGAAGCTCTATGAGGAGCCTGGAAAGCCATGATGTGGCTAATGCCCTGCCACTTGCTTCTTCCAACCCCCCCCCCCCATCTTCCATCAGTCAGCCACGACTCTTCTGTGTCTTCCTTAGCTCCTAGTTCCACTAGTTAACACTGCTCTAGTCTGGCCCTTTCATTAGAGCATTGTTTTTGAGAGGTCTGGGGCTGCTTGAAAGGGCCAGGGATGTCTTGCAGATGTCCTCTGTGAATAATCCGCACAAGGGAAAATCCATACTTGTCACATTGACAGTGCGGATATGCATTGTGTGTGTGTGTGTGTGTGTGTGTGTACGCTTGTTGTGTGTCCAGCACATGTTTGTGAGCTCTCTCTGTTCTCTTTGTCCTTGTTAATAATAACAGGGCTGAAGGCTTGCATTTCCCTCTCTGCAGGGTAGCTGTGTCATATCAGCAGTAAACAAGCTCCTTCCCTTCAGAAAGCGCTCGACAACTCTCGCTAGCCCTGGCCACTCAAGCAGAAACCTGTCCTGCACTCCTCCATTCACTTTTCCTTTTTGCTGCGCTCTCCCTGTCTTTCTCATTTCTCTGTTCTCTGTCTCTCTCTTTCCTCCATTTTTATGAGCTGACTTTCTAGATTTCTTTGTTGATCTCTTTCCACCTCTGTTTGTCCTGCCAGTTGAAAGTATTTTCTCCATTGCCCTCGCTGTTAAGGTCAATGTGATGGGAAGGAGGAGTGCCCCTGACAAGAAAAATCTATATCTTGTCTTCTGTTATTCCTTTAAAGAAAGAGTCCAATCTTGCAATGTTTTAATAGCTGTCAACAACAACGTCAGCTACAAACCTGTCACTAAAATCCTCATATCTTAACACATGCTGGTCATCAGCTGGGAACTCCAATGAGTGAGTTTCTCTGCTCGTTTGTGTGTTTGGATGCCTGCTTGGTGTTGTGTGGCATCACTGACTTGTCATATAAATGCCATCTTTTAATAATGTCTCAGTCACCCTGGTGAGAGTGGAAACACTTCTCTGAGAGAAAGAAGAAGAAATGAATTTGAACCTGTTTCTGGTTTCTGTGTGGCAGAGATGTTTCAGCTGTTGAACAGTTGAGATGCAAACAGGTGAAAAATTACAGGAACAACTTGAAAGCCTCATATTTTCCCTGAGGGAATCTGGAGCTCTGTGCTGTGGAGAGAATTTTACTGACGCAATTTGTTCAGTTATTCCGTAGAGGAAAGGGTCACTGCAGTTCAATACAAGTTTACTCCAAGTAATAACCTTTATCATTCATTTCTGTTATATGTATGACATAAGTGTGCCCTATTTCACTCACAAAAGTATACCTTACCAAGACGGGTTGTTTTGTTTGTTTTTTTTAAGCTATTTATCCATGTGGGAATGCTAAGCAGCTTTTCTCATATACATGATATACTTGATGCTTAATTTTTTTCACAGTGATGTTTCTTTTGCATTGCCCACCTTTTAAGAATGAAAGATTTTGTCTCTGTTCCTTACAGATTGAGGAGAATGAAGAGCTGAGAAAGGCTCATAATAAACGCCGGGAACGCCTTTGTTTGATTCAAACCAACTACAAGACAATAAGGGATCAGCTGAAAGACATGGAGAAATCGAATGGCTTGTAAGTATGCAGTTTACACTTTACAGTTTTATTTGTAAGAAAGAAATGAAAACAATGTGTATACATATTGTCAAATCACACAATACTGAGGACCTGTTAGTTTACACACATTTAATCCATGAAATACAACACTTGTGCAAATACAGTTCAACTAGAATGAACTCCAGCTCCACCCGGTAGCAGTGAGTAAAGAGACATTTCAGAACACATAACTCACCTTGCCTCATGTTAAAAGCCCATGTGAAACACTACAACCCCCTGAAACCACTTGCAAATAGTCTTAGGGCCCCATTGCTCTCCACATGTTGTCTGACAAGACCTGAGCGCTGGATTTGGGAAAGAGGGAGAAATTCCTCCCTTTGCCTTTGAAAAGCACAGAGGTTTTAAGCCCAGTCAATTTGGGCCATTTTCTGCCAAGTGTATATGTGCTTCTGTGTCTCTTCTCCCTCAGTGTTCATTAAGATGTGAGAGCCAAAGACTGGAGGTGTCTAGTCCTGGGGGTGCAAGGTGTTTGAGAAGGCCTGTGGAGGGAGGAGGAAAGAGGGCCATTTCCTACTTTGATGTGTTATCTTTACTAGAAACCACAGGGGTTTTAAGTAAAAAAAAAATATGCTGGAAAATAGCATTAACATATGTGCCTTGTTTTCTTTCTCATCTGGTTGACTTTTACCACTTTTGTGTGGGTATTTTACTCATTTATTTATTTTTTGGCAATCCTTCGTCATTGAGGATATTTACTGTGCAGCTAAACATGCATAAGTTTGGTGGCTATACGGGAGCAAAGTGTTAACTTTGTCAGTTGGGTCCTCTCTGGGTTAATTAAAGAAAACAGCAGTGCCGTGTGAGCCCGTGTGAAAGTGGAGTGAGGGAGAGAGCATGTTCAGCCCTAGGCTTGACTTGGCTCCTGTTAGCTCAGTGCGGCTCAACAGCATGTGTCTGAGACAGTGGGAGCAAAGACAGAGATGTAGAGAGCTTTAACATCAGAAATGCTGCTGTTACACATTTAAGCAGGTTACCGGAAATATGTTCTGTCTGGTGAAATAGTGTACTTTTGTCCAGGTTTGTGTAATAACCTTGATTTTATGACAAAAAAAGAACATTAAAGTTCCTATAATAGGTAAACAAGCATTTGGTAATGTCTACAGAAAGCCAAAAGCAGGAGTTTGTTGTGTCAGCGTATCTGTATTTCATGAATGATTTGACATGAAATTGATGCAATAGGCAGCTTTGCCCTTTTCAGTCAAAGCCTTCCATCGCACCAGCCAGTCAGTCAGTGTTAAGATCTTGGCATTCATTTGGCAATAAGCCACATACTTAAATAGCTGTTAAATCCACTGGAGTAATGCAAGCCTGAATGAGAGACAATAGAAAATGACTTAAATACTCCCATTAGTATGAGGAAATCAGGGCCCTAACAAGTCAGTGGGGAGAGGCATTGAGCCTCATTGCCTTTTTAGCTTGTTAGGGATCTCCCAGTAGCTTCCATGCTGTGTCGCTGCTTTTTTGGAGAGATGCAGGATGGTAGGGTTAGTTCCCCTTTTGTTTGAAGGACCAAATTATAATATAATGTGTGTCCATCCTTGTGTGTGTACTGTCACTACAACTCCTCTCTGTCCCTCTAGAGAAGTGTTACCAAACACTTGATCTTCATCATAATCTTCATCTCCCTGCACAGACAGACACACCTCTGCCTCGTCAGCAGGATAAAGGGGAAGATTTGGCCAAAGCAGTGAAGATTAGAAAGTGCATTTTCTAAGCATTTCAAAGAAGAATAACTATTCCTAATGAAAAGGTGTTGGTGAGATTGCTAAATACTAAAGAAAGAGGGCCTCTGCTAATGATCATGTGTAAATAAATCTGTTTACTTGTAATGTTTTTTTTTTTTTTTTTTTTAATTGGCTTGCAGAAAGGCTGCAGTTCCATGTGTCCATAGTGTATTAGTGTCCACATGAATGGTTCATTTTGTGCTTTGTAAGTATTTAATATTTAAAGTTTGCAACTGAGATGTGATATTTGCTTTCTCTGCAGTTTTAAGCCACCGACACGGCCGTGTGTACAACCCTGCCCTGCCACCAACGAATTTTCCCGTTAAATATGAGATAAACTGGGTCAGTTGTTGTAAATTGCACATAAAGGCACAGACAACCCCCCTGCAGTTATTCCTGCCCCATCACGGACGAAGCTTCTTGTAGAATGTTAACTAATCAGACCAAAGCAAACTTTTTTAAACAGCCTCGAGAAAAAGAACAATTCTCTTGGAGTATGTGACAAGCTTTACTCCGCTCTGGCATCTCTTTGCCATCACTCTCGAGCCATAGTAGACCTGGACGGGAAGTTGAGACTCCATTGTTCGTTTTTCAAAATTACATTATTTGCAGAGTAGTGTCACATTTACTAAGTACAATTTCACACTCTTATTATGGTCTGTAAATGTGCCCAAATAGAAACTTTATGTTCTTATGCATCCATTCATACAATATGAAATATAACATGACAGCTTTTATTTTGCCCTGATGGTGCGCCATAATCATGTATGTAGTGGAAACCGTTAACACATTCAGCTTCGTAATAGCATAAAGAACATACCTGGAAGGCTGAGTAGGCTAAGTTAACATAACAAGCAAACGACTCCAACAAGCAAGTTACCAGTAAGCAATTTCACCAAGCTCCTGGTCTCATTCCACATCACTGAATCCTTTGAATTCTTTATCCTTAGTGTTGTTTCTGAACAACTCCACCAACTGCTGCTCGATTACTGTTTTCAGCTGTGTGTTTTACTACCTGCAGTTTGTAATGTGCAGAATGGGATTATCCATCCATCCATCCATATAAACTATGAAATATGTTCAACCTAAAGTCTGGAAAATACGGTATATTTGTGGTGTTTTTGCTTTTGTTTTCCTTAGCCACATGAACTGAATTACTTTTTGAAAAAAGTTAAACCTTTGTAGTTCTCAAGCTAAGATCACATGATTATTCCTTATTTTGTCTTCATGAGAAAGTTGGGACTTTAGGCAGCATTGCATTGCAGTCTTTTTAAAATTAACCATCTTTCCTCTGACAATGCATAATCATAAGAATAATTTAACATTAGCCCTCTGTTCTTCCACTTTCTTATACTTATATAAATCAAAATCAGAAATACTTTATTAATCCCAGAGGTAAATTGCTGCATTGCAGTGCTCCTTAAACAATGAGATACAGTGAGGGAAAATGATATACAAAATAGAGAAATAACAGTGCAATTAGTGAAATTAGAATACAATGCTGAAATTAAATAAAAATAAATAAAAAATAAAATCAAACATAATGAAATGAGAAAAATAAAAGTAGATATATAAAATATAAATAATATAACAAAGACAATAACAGATAAATATTTACAGTATTTACAATATTTACAGGAGGTTAAGGCTCAGACTTCTGGTTCAGTGCAGAGTAAAGGAGTGTGATGGCCACAAGAAGGAAGGATTTCCTGTGGCTTTCCGTATTACTTATATACACCCATAGGTACATTTCTTTCTCACACCTGCTGTTCCAATAGTTTATATTACATTGAAACTAATTTAAAACATCTGTAAAAGTTAGTAACAATGTCTTTAAAAAAAACAAACCAAAAAGTTCAAGTTCATTTATATAGCACATTTTCTGCAACAGCAGTTGCCCAAAGTGCTGAACAATAGAACAACAAACACCACAACTGAAAATAAAACACTACACAATAAAACACTAAAAACCAATGAAAATTAAATGAAAAAAAAAATTTAAAAATGGCGACAGAGATTATCATCTGGCATTTCATTTCATTATCTTCCATCAGGGCTCATTTTGATTGAGATCTGTTCAGCGTGAAGGGCACAGTATTTGATTCATATAATTTTATTATTCAAAGCATCCACTGATACCTCATACCCTACAGATAAAAGCATTGTTATAACATTTGCAATGTTCTTTCCCTCTAAGTGGGCAAATGCTAACATGTTCTAGCAGCATAGCAGAGCTACTGAATGCAACTACTGAGTCAAGCATTTAGAATTGTATCATTTTCACGCTGCACAAAACACATTTACTTTCCCACTGTTTGGTTTTGTTTCTGTCTGACAATTGGTTGCTGCATGGCCAGCTGATGAGTAATATCAACAGCTGGGAGCAAATACCAGCCAATCACAAAGCAGACAAAGGATCCATTGGCTCATCAGTATTCAGTCAGTAAACAGTTGGCCAGTCCCATTGACACCTTCCTGCCATTCACCATTACTGTATCACCGAATTTTCTCAAAATGGCATGAAGGAGAGAGGAAAAAGCCAACTTCTTATTTATATTAGAGAAGGGAAAAAGTTTTTTAATCAGACTGGGGATGATGGGGGTGAGCAAATAAAATTAAAGGTTATTAAAGCATCCGTACTCTGATCAAAGTTGCGCCCATAAACAGATTCCCCCTGATTCAGAGCAATTAGCTGCAGCACCGTGGAAAAAGTTCTCTCTATCTCCTTCTGCTTAATAATGGAAACTAGGATACCATAGGGAAGCATGCACTGAGGCCAGAAGAAGATAGCTCTCTCCTGGCTCCATGTTTAACAGCTTTTAAGCCAACTGTAAACAAATTAAAATGTATAGAGTTTTACTGTGACTTATTAAAGCTTTATATACATTTCTTAAGGACTGCAGTTGATACACTAAATATCTAAAAATTACACAAAGAAAATGAAAACAGGGCTGCAGCTCCTACCATTTTAAATGTTCATTTTATAGCTCCTGAGATTGTTAATGTATGACAATCCTCAGTTTTTGCTTGTGGTAGTGTTTTATTCTCTGTACAGTGAGCGTATCCATGTTAACTCAGGAAACAAGCATGACCCCACACATGGTATATAAATGATAAACAGTCATTATCATACACCATGAAGTAGTCCAATGGCTTTATATTGCTCACAGTGACAGTTCTAATATTAAATGGAAACATTTGGCTTCCTCAGTAGCCTCAAACACCCAGGTAACCAGGGTTTAACCAGTATTAGTGTTGCATGGCAGTGTCCACATAGCCAATAATGACCTCAGGAAAAGGAGCCCTTAACAACAGTAGTGACCCTCACAATTAATTTCCACATCTCTTAAACATTGATTAAGTGAAAATGAGAAACTGTTGCAGGTGTGTGAGACAGGGAGACACATGGTACTCTCTCCTTATCAGCTACTTTTGCAATTTGTGGATTCTCACTAAATCCTGTTTTAGTTTTCAAATGAAAAGCTAATTGGAATTGAATGTGTTGGGCTACGGCTGATTGGTGAGTTGCATGTGTGCAGGGACTCAGTTGTGGACAGCAGGGATATGTATGTGTGTGTTCAATGGAAGCAGTAGCTACTGAGCACAAAGTGTCATTAAGTATTCATAAGTGAGGTGTAGACATTTGAATGACCTCGTTTGCAAGTGTGTTTTTGCCACTATTTATATTTGCATGGCACACAGGGAATGCTCCATTGCCCTGCCACACGGGCAGCGCCCTGGGCTTTAAACAAACATGCATACGTGTACATGATTTGCCACTGAAATGTCAAAGTCAAGGCTGCTCATTTGAATACTGCTAAATATGGCTGAATAACAAAAACAGAGTGAGAATAAGGGGCTTCGTTATCCCCATGTGAATTGGCCAAATGTAGCAAGGTGGTGTACAGTACCAACTAATTTCTGTTCTTATATATTTGCATTCCATGTGTATGTTTCAAGTGGAGTTGCTTATTTTCTGTCTGCCTTTGATTGCCTCTAAATTTACACTTTTGCATGTGTGTGTATGTGTCTAGGCCAGGTGGAAGGGTGCACCGTGCCGAACCATGGCAGCTACGGCAAGAGAACAGTGATGCTGTGTGGAACGAGCTGGGCTACTTGAGAAACCTCAACAGAAAACTCTCCATTGAAAAGTAAGCAACCTGAGATCAGATTTACCTGCCTGAAAAACAAATATGAGCTCTATATAATTTGTTGCAAGTGCAAATTTGTTTAAGACATTTTTTTCCTTCCTGTGTGTGTACGCACAAGCTGACTCACACCCCCAGTGTCCCTTCTAGTTAGTGGGTGTTAAAATTTGAGCTTGCCCTTCCCAGTTTCACAGCATCCGTCTAGTCCGCTACATCATTACCAGCCAGCAGGGGCAACGGCAAGATCATTAGACTCTGCTCATTTGTAAAACTGGCTTCCCAAAATACACACATAAACTTGCAGGAAGTGAAATCACATTATCAAAATCCCTAGCTGTGTCTTTGTGAAATAATTGCATTTTTAATAGAACATGTGTCAAACTGGGGTTCTGCTGTATTGCTAGCATTAGTATCAATAAGAGGCTTGATGTACTCAGAGTCTATAGGATGTTAAAGTACTGTCAGTTCACTAAACCTGTCTATGTTCACAATTAAGGCCTAAAACTTTGGTGTAAATAAATACATGGACAGCTCTAGCCATTCATGTAATTTGCATTCCCTTACCTCATTCCCTCCCTTTTCGCTTAATATATTTGTTACTTTGTCTTCACTCCTTGTCTGCCTTTCCGCTCATTTTTCTCTAGATGTAGTGTAACCTTTCTCTTGCTTGATTTCGAGAAGAATCCGTACCTGTACCACAAGCACTGACACTTTCTCTAATGCTACGCAAAGCGTGGCCTAAAGCTACAGTGTACCACTCCTCTATTTTCCCCTGCCTTAACCTCTCCTCACCTCTTTCCTACGCTATCCTGTTCCTCTGCATCCTCCTCTTCCCCTTTTCCTACTTGTCTTCCCAGTTGCCTCCCTACGGCCCTCTGTGATGCTGCAGTAGGTTGAGGCCAGAATTCTGGTACTTGCCCCCCTCCACTGCTTTCCCCTCTGCTCAACCCCCTGCCCTGTCCTCCTAATCCCAGCTGAGCTCATTATGATATAGCCCGGCTGCCTCTCTCCAAGCCTGAGCTGTCCGAACTAATTACAGGCTAGCAGCCTTAGTGCCGCCGATGCTGCCTGTTAAGGGATGTCCATCCGCCTGCTTGCCTGGCCCTGACTAGAACTGAGCAGAGGCAAGCACTTGATGGTCCAAGGGTGGAGCCTGTGGAGGTGAACAAACCACAGTGAACACACCATGTCCTTGGACCTGACCTGCAAGGAAAACCACAAGGGATGGAGAGTGGCTGGCTACCTTCCTAGCTGTGTAACTGGCCTGTCCGTTGGGGTTAGTGTTGATCCCCTTTATGTGCCCCCTGACCAGCTTCACCTCATTTCTTCCATTCTTGGTTCTGGAACCTGTCCTTACCCGGGTGGCTGGTGTAAACTTTGCTGCGATCTTTAAACTTGTGCCTTTGAAATCTCTCCATTCCAGGGTTTCATCCCTTCACTGCATACCCAAAGTTTTTCCATCTCTTTTCTACTCTTTGCTTTTGCTGTTTAAAAATTAGCTGCAGAGCACAGTCAGGGTTACTGTTAGGGTTTACTTTACTTAGCTGCACCACACAATTTCTGTGTAGCAGCAACTTAAAGTTCAAAAGAGTATATCCTATTGCAGGAAAGCTGGAGTCCCTATAAGGTTACTGATTGAAAACTCATGGGGCAAGCAGTTTAAAGCTTGTTTTTTCATTGACCGTTCTGTAATAACTGAGCTTGAGAAGGTTATGCTAGATAAGTGTTTGCAATGATCCACTAATGACTAATTAACTCTTGGCAGTTAAGAAATTCAGGGCTTTAAATTCATAGTGGCAGCCTTTAAAGGAGCGCCTCTCTTTAAACTCTCATTTTCTTTCCTCATTGTCGTAATATCATTCACAGATGATTCCTCTCACCTTCTCTGAAAACTGCACTTGTAATACACTGTCATGAAGCCCAGATGACCATTTCCCACAATGAATATTGCTGTGATAACTCCTGCACAGTGGGTCCTCACAGTGTTAGAAAAGTTATCAAACCCAGCTCTCTCTACCCCCTGATCTCTGCACCTGAATAAGAGATTGTAGAAGAAAGGGAAACAGGCCTGTTTTTTCAGCTCTCTTGGCTGATATGCAGACACTCTGTGGCTTGGTTTTATGACTTAAGGATGTCTTGGGCAAAAAATAGTTCTTTGACAACTTTTCACTTGAAGTGTTCAGCATGCATCTATGACATGAACTTCTAGCATAAAGATTTCTTTGGTAACATTATGAAAGTGGACTAGCTTGTGAGATGAGGTGTATAAATTAGTCAGCTGCTACACTTGAGATATGTGAAGACAAGAACTTAAGAGCTTCATGTTTAATGTTGAGCTAATCTCAGACTCAGATCATAGGCACATGGTAAAAATAAGGACTATAATGATACACCAAGAAAAATGAGAACACAGTTGCCCAGCTGTAGCTACACAATGAGTCTTTTGGAAGGCTGGCTACATGATTTTTATGACCTCATGTGCAAACTGATTGGGACTGATTGGCAGATGCATTTTTGTGTGTATATACATATAACCATAAGCGGGGATAGATCTGGATGCATGTGTTGTCAGTGTCCTCTCCCGCTTAGTTACATGTCAGGGCCTGGCAAACTCTTGCATAATGGTGAGAACGACAAAATTTATGTCACACATGCCTTGCCTCCAAGCAGACATGAAAACAGCCAGTTGCCTTTAAAGAGCACTTCTTTTTGGGCACAACTTGGCTTTCCCATCTCTGTTATGATGCAGGAGGCCTGTGTTAACAGATGTGTTTGATGAAAGATCTAGTAGTTTTGCAGCTGCAAAGGTTTTTTTTTTTTGTGACATGTGGAGCCGAGCATCAAACCATTCTTCAAACCTTAGTGTTAAAGTGTTAAAGTTGCTTATCCACGGGTGTTAAGAGGTGGCAGGCTGATTAAAGTATTGTCTGTATATAACTACTTACTTTAGAATAGCATTTTGTAATATTTTGTTTGCTTTTATGTAACAAAGAAAAGGAAAAGGAGGCTTCTTTACAAGAATATTTCTACGCATTATACTCTGAGAGAGTACAGTAGACTCTTCTGGGCATTAGTGGGGATGCTTCTGGGACTACAGTGTGCCTAACTTTGGAGTATATGGATTAGAAAGACAAAAACCAATTAAATTTCTCATGGATCCTCAGATGATTTTAGTTTTTGATCACAATAGGAAACCATTTTCTCTCTTTTTATGGTGTCACACTATCTTAATATATGCTGTAATGATGAACTGAGTGAGCGTGGCATCAGCAGCCAGCTACTATACAAGCTAAACATTTAACCTCTTGCAAATCTCTTTGCCTTTTAAAGGAAAAGACACAAACAAATAAACTAGTTGACACCAAGGATGATTTCTTTCTAGTTGTGGTACATTACTGGAAAGCAACTATGGACAGGGTGGGCTAGAAAAGTCGCAGTGGGATCATTTTATCTGCCTCATTATGCATCTGTCTGCGGCACTCCATGTCCATGCTTGTTAATTGTTGTTAAAGGTCTGTTGGTAAAAAGAGGCAGGGATTATTTAAGCTCTATAAACAACACATGCAGTGCACCCTCAGACTTAAGATGCTATACTCAGACGACATCAAAGCATAAATTAGATAGCGATTACTGGGGAAAAAGCCTTTGAGATCATTTGCACTGCTCCTCTGTAGAGTGTGACCATTATGGACGTGAACCTCCCCAGTAAGCGACGTTGACTCTAATTAAGTTTAATAAAGTTTGCCCTAATGTTCCTCATATTCCGCGCTTTCTTTTCTTTTCATCTTGATTCGCTAAAAGGTATTAGAAGTAATGAGAGTCTTTTGCCCTCTGGACCAGGACTTATTTGGAGGAGGGACATATTTTTACATGGAAACCCACACACACACATACATACAAACAGGATATTTCATGCATGTTTTTAATTTAGACAACTAAGGTTTTTCCCTCATTAATTATTTGGGAAATGTATTACCATGTTAAAAATAAAAAAATAAAAGAAACATATTTTCCTCTTAGCAAGTAATGATGATCTAAACTTCAGTATGTCATCAAATCTTGTGACTTCAAAGAGGTAGAATAGAACACAAAAAGATGCTGTCTGAAATACAATTCACACAGAGTAGAAAAGTTCATGTGATATTTCCTCTCAATTTTATATTGACGTTAATGAATGAAGTGCCCCTCTCTCTCTTTCTCATATACATATGGCAAAACATTATAATGTTTGATTTCTATTTTGGATACGTTACTGCATCATCATGCTGCTAAACTGTCAAAACAGTAGACAGTTGAGGCTCTATCTGCTTGTAGCTATAAGACAAATCCCCATTTACCTTTCATATCACTGGCCTATGGCTAAATAATCTTACTCCTAAAGACCCAAAATGCTGAAGACCCGCTGTTCGCCCCTGCTGCTGCACTTCCCTCAGCTACTATACATCACATGTGAATTCCAGAAGCCATCATTTCTGCTGACTACAGTGGCTTATCCACCCAAATCGTCCATGAATGAGCATCCTTGTAGCTTGAGTTTAACCTTGGGAGAATCCGCTCACACTCCCCGCAAAACAAAAATCCTTCCCCCATCACAAAATTGCCAGTGGCGTTTTTCACTCACTCACTCTACACTCCGCTTTTCTCCTGTCTCATTTTTATGTGAAAGCACGAAACACAGAGGAGGCTGGCACGTGAAAGCACAATAGCTGCAGAAGATGTGTTGTGCACCCTTGTGGATCAAGGCTAGCTATTTGGGTTCTAAACCGTGTTTGGTGCAGCCCAGGTAGAGACAAGGTCAAATGACACAGAGTAGATGGCTCAGGGCTGAAGTTGGAGTGCTGCATGAGACCAAAAATGTTTATTAAAAAAGGGCCAAAAGAGCGGCCTAAGACATAGAGTAACATTGAAGACTACATGATTACCAGATGCAGCCCCTGTCAGTTGCCTTTAGTTAGTGTCTTTGGCTTATGTGCCTGCCGAGTAATAACTTAGCACTTCACCTAAGGTTAAGAGAGACCTGAAAATTGTCCAGTCATCCTCATTTGATTTTTTTTAGACTTAAAAAACAAACAAAAAAAAAACAAAACCTGTTATGAGGCTTTAAAGATTCTATTCTCTTCTCTTCTGTGAAAATAGGGTATGCCAGGAAATCATGCCTCCATTTAGATTGAATTATAGTTAACAGAAAGGGGGTCTGGTATATGAAAGAAAAAAATATATATTTCAAGTGCTGTCAGCTATAACATCATGCAGATCTGAAACATAGCTTCAAGTAGATCAGATTTACCTACCAGATCAGCCGTACGTTGTTTTCTAAACCCCCCCTCCCCAAAAAAGCCACTTTTTTTCTATTCTATTCTATTCTATTCTATTCTATTCTATTCCATTCTATTCTACAGTCATTTAGCAGACTCTTTTCTCCAAAGCACTTACATCTGAGAATAAGAACAACACAAGCAAGAATACAAACAGGATGGGACATCATAATTAAGTGGTAGTCAGACTGCTGTGAGTCCAGTTGGACCCAAGTGCTGTCACATAGTGCTAGAGGTAGTGCTTTTTTCTTTCTCTACACTAGTTTTTCTAATGTTCTTAACCACAATCGCTGGAAACACTTGGCCACTGTTTGTCAAATGATATATTCACAAAATGTTTTGAGTCAAACAGCAAACTTCCTCCACTTCCAAAGAAAAAGAATCAAAACAGGAAATCAGAGCTTTCAGTTTTTTTGTTTTTTTGTCATCTACACAAAAAAGAGCAAGGAAGAAACTGAAAGATAGGATCATGAACAAAAGTTTAAATGATTCTCCATAACTGACAAACAATAATTTGTTGTAGCATCTTTTACATTGGTACAACATGGAACCCCTTCATATTAACACGGTGAATAATATAATTACATTTGCATGTGACTTTAAATCTAAATCAGCTGGAGCAAACAACATAACTATTAGTACAAACTGCTTTAAAATGCAAATGACCATTGGACCAAAGATGTTTGAATGTATATTATTTTACAATGGTTTTAAATAATTTTTCCTAAAATGACTATTGTGAATATAAAAAATGCCACCAAATTTTTATTAGAGTAAGAAGTGTGTTATTTAATAAGGGTGCAATAGTTCTCTATGGCAATGAAATCCAATCTCCTCGCTATCAGAGGGACAATGCTTATCCTTTGACAAAACCAAATGTTTTGCACATGAACTTTGGTTTACCATCAATACTATCAGCATCTGAAAAGGCATAAAAGAGAAACATGAGATGGAACTGGCTCTCTCTACATACTGCATATTTCAGCTCATTGGTCCCATTAACAGCCTGGACACATAAGGCAGTGCCGGTGCCTCATCGACCCGAGTTCATTTATGGAGAAAAATCTATAAAGATGCGACACATATCCATCTACTTCCTCACCCACCCCTGGAGGGAGTCGTTTGTGTATTGGTTTAAGCTTTGTACCAGGCGTCTGGACTGTGTGTGCTACTGTGTTAATTACTTTTGATATGGCAATGCTTTTCCCCACATGCAACTTTCTGGGAATTTCTATAAAATAAAACTATTAGCTGAATCTGTTCTCTAGGGTAACCATGTCCTCTTGCTGCCTGAATACTTGATACTATATACTACTACTACTACTACTACTACTACTACAACAACTAGATACTAATACTAGAATAGAGTGTAAAGGTAGGTCTTCAAAAGGAAGACCTACCTTTTGTAATGAGGTTAACTGAGAAAAGAATGCCACTACAGTAGCTGGAGCTTGATTCTGGTGTTTTTCTTAGACTCTGTGGAGCAGAGGGGAGGGAAGTTAGGTGTGTGTTTCAGGTGTGGTTGTCTCAGTGGACTTGTATGTATCCTCAGTAGACTACAGTTGGGGTCCTAATAATAACTTGAAAGTGCAAAGTCTAGAGCGTGGCTCCACATAATTAGCCTTTAGCAGGAATCAAACTAATTGCAGAGAGGTAATTGGGCACACTTTACAGCCTGTTTGTCTGTTAAGACACACACACAAACACACACATAAGCACAGCACGCTTTTCTACCTTGGTGTTTCATGTTGCTTGTCACTTTGATTTCCAGATGAGTTAAAAAGCATTTTAATTAGTTGATTTCCTTACCATGCCATGTTTTCTTTTGGGTCAGGAAGCCAGTGCATAAGAATCAAGTAAAATGTGCTCTCAGGTTGGAGATTTAAAGAAATTTAACAGAGCTTGTGTTTTGAAAGGTAAACCTTTCTAGACCCAAGACTTCATGTAAAGCCTGTGTTTTCTGGAAAATTTAAAACTTTCCACTAAGACCCTTTGTGTGTGTGTGTGTTTTTATATATATATATATATATATATATATATATATATATTTTCTGAACCGCTTAGTCCATTAAGGGTCGCGGGTAAGCTGGAGCCTATCCCAGCATTAACAGGTGAAAGGCAGGGTACACCCTGGACAGGTCACCAGTCCATCGCAGGGCCAACACATAGGGGACAAACAACCATTCACACACACACACTCACTCCTAGGGAGAATTTAAAGAGATCAATTAACCTTACATGCATGTCTTTGGACGGTGGGAGGGCAACATACACGGGGACAACATGCAAACTCCACACAGAAAGGCCACCGCCCTCAAGCAAACCTCCCCCCAGCCGAGATTTGAACCGGTGACCTTCTTGCTGTGAGCCGTGCAGCGCATTTTATACATATATATATATATATATTCATTCACAAGTTTTTAAATGCCTGAAATTTGCCTGTTTTTACTATATTGTATTAACAAAAAGAGCCAATGCTTACAAATATTTTGTGTTAACTGACCTTCCCTTGGGTAAACGTCAGATGTCCAATGGTCAGTAAATGCAGCATGTAATGTACTCCTGTATGTTGATCTAAATCATCTCTACCATGTTCTAGATCATAATGCAGAATTCATATATCATCGTCTCGCCAACCATCTCCATGGTGATATCTGTCACAAAACCACCAGATGTGACGACTAAAGTTAAACAGCCAACATTGATTATAAACTCTGATAAACTGATGATCTGGCTAAAAACATGTTTTTCCCTTTTATCATTGAAGTGTGTTTGTGCAGCAGTGATAAAAGTCGCACAGCAGCATCACCCAAAATGAACACCTGTTGATAAAATAAATCAGTGGCTGTTTGTTTTACAAGCTTTTCTTCACTTTTTTACATTAGATGAT
This sequence comes from Melanotaenia boesemani, assembly GCF_017639745.1. NCBI lineage: Eukaryota > Metazoa > Chordata > Actinopteri > Atheriniformes > Melanotaeniidae > Melanotaenia > Melanotaenia boesemani. The sequence goes on from NC_055685.1 coordinate 17,140,148, forward strand.
CACTTTAGTTGTAATAATCAGTTATTGCATTATTTTTGACAGCATATATATATATATATATATATATATATATATTAGTGCTGGGCAGCGATTAAAATTTTTTAATCGCGATTAATCGCATGACATGCTACGATTAATCGCAATTAATCGCATCGTTACGCGCAAAATGTCTCTTTCCTTTAAAAAAAGGCCTACAGCTATAAAAAGAAAATGCAGTAAGTTTTGGTTTACAAACACGACATCAGGGGTCTCCAACCTGCAACTCTGGAGCTGCAAGTGTCTCTCTGGACCTTCCACAATGTCTCTAAATACATGGCTAAAATATATTTTTTAAATCTATCTTTCTTGACATTAGGTTGGAAACCATGGACTTTTTTTCCTTTCTTTTGCATCATTTTCCACAAATATCTACATTCCTTAGCAGAAAGTCTGTCTGTCCTCTTTTTTTTTTAATAAAGGTTTTATGTTTTTCTTTATTTTAAAACCTTAAAAATGGAAATAAAAAATGTGGTTCTTCAAAAATCACAAACATCCTATGGTGGCTCTTCATTAAAAATATATATTAACTTGCCTTTTTGAAAAGTCTTGTAACATTTGCGTCTCTAAAGTAGTTTTATTTAGCTGGCTGAGGGAAAAAATGGCTCTTTGGATTGGAAAGGCTGCAGACCCCTGCACTAAACACAAAAACAGGTTTAGCAGCAATTTTCAGATAATATATTTCTTCATATATATTTATAAAATCAAATATTTATGACAAAGAAGGATGAAATGTTCAGGATTTACTAACTAAAAGGTAAAAAGTTAGCAGGATGAATTTAAAGCTGTGAAGCTGCTTCCTTCTAAACACAGAAGGAGCAATATGTGATGAATATCAGCATCAGGTGAACAGACAGAAAGCAGGATTATAATCTCACAGCTTCTAGATGGTGAGGAGAGAGAAATATTCACAATATGCACAATAACTTCCATCCATGCACCTTCAGTGCTTCATTATCCAGATTTCTGGCCTATAATTTCTCTAAACTTGAATTTTCAGCCTCCGCTACCGGGAGTTAAGGGGTTAACATCTCGTTCCGGGTGTAGCGTCAGGTCTGTAGATGTAACTATAATCATGTGTGGTATCCACAGAAAGTCCAGAATCTCGGCTACCAGCTCAATAAAACCATTTCTTTCACCAACAAACACAGTTAAGACAACAAATTATTTAAAGAGCAGCTACACAAAGTCCAAAAAATATGTAAACACAAATTATGTCTCCCCGTGTCCACCCCACGGCATGAACACGAACAAACGACTTCTCTACTGAAAGCTCTTATCTCACAGATTCCACAGCTGGAAGTTTCATCTCGCTATGACCAAGATTCACTGAACCAGAGGTAGAAGAAGACCCGATTTATGCTGCACGCTTGTAAAAGTCTTGCATAAATTAAAACCACATTTATTAAAAAAAAAATAATAAAAACGTTTGCTGTCCAAAAATTACGATGTTCTGTCCATCTGCATGTATTTTGACAAAGAGAAATGTCGGTTCTTTTTTTCTTCTTCCTGTCCCAGACAGAAAACATCTCTTTATTTTAATAAACCCGCTCTCTCCCGATCACGTCAGACACACCGCTGCAGCAGGGAAGGGAGACATGGACGCCATGTTTCTATCATCAAAGCCAGCAGCCAGCAAAAAAAAAAAAAAAAAAAAAATTAATGCGCGATTAAAAAAATTAACGGCGTTAATTAAGCATTGCATTAATTAAGCATTGCGTTAACGCGCGATTAACGCGTTAACATGCCCAGCACTAATATATATTATATATATATACATATATATATATATATATATATAATATATAGTTGGTGGGTCTTAACTGTGATGATTGCTTATGTTGCATCAGACCTTAAAGATGGAAGTATGCATCAGGTGTGCAGGGGTTCGTGGTGTTGATGTGAGATTTAACTTGATATAAAGGTGAAGTGAAGAAATGTTTACTATGAGTTTGTTTGCAGAGCTGGTTTGGAAGAG